>NW_010235572.1:0-1260 GCF_000690775.1 Eurypyga helias
GGAAAGCGCCAAAGCTCTGTCACTCCTGTCCAAATCCTTCCGTCTCCTCAATCGCGTACAGCAGCTTCTCCTTCAGCTGTTCGTAGCTCTTGTAGGGAGGGAGATCCAGGCGGTTAAAGCTGGAGAGACAGCAGAGGCTGTGAACAGCGCTGCCATCCCCACTCCCCTCCCCATGGCAGGGTCCTCTCCAGCCTCAGCCATGCTGCGGTGAGATGCACGGCCGGGAACGGCAGCCACGTCCCAGGGGAATGGAGGGGATGGAGGGCGCCCAGGGCTCCATGCAGCCCTGCAGAGACTGCTAGAGGTTGTCCCCGTGTGCTCCGAACGGGGCCGAGGAGAAACAACTTACCATGTATGGCTCCGAGGCAGCCACGTCTCTTTGCCAACTTTATCGATGCAGAATTTCTGGGGCCCGTTGCTGCCTGTTAATGATGAGCACAGCAAATCTCATTACATGACCAGGAGCTGAAAAAGAAAACCCTCCGACGCGCCGTTAGCCAGCGGATTCGCACCATCGCGTGCCCACGATCCTAGAGACGCATCGGGGCATAAACCCGCAGCAGCGCTCGCTGCCTGTTCTGACCCCTTTGCAGAGAGGATGGACAAAGAACAAGAAAGGGGAAGGCTGAAAGGCGTGCTAACAGCACAGAGAGAGAACAGCATGGCTTCGAAGCAGGATGGTTAAACAGCAAGTGCTAACACCTATCTATCCGCACACCCGCAGGACCGAGCGGGTCCACCCCAGAGTTTTAAAGGCCCTGGCTCAGGAAGTCTGAGTCACTGAGGTCGCTTTTTTAACAGATTCTGAACGCTGGAGAGGTTCCAGGAGGCTGGAAAAAAGCTAATATGCCAGCAAGAATAAATGAGTGGGCTAAGAAAGCTGGTTAGCTTGTCACCAATTCCAGGAAAGTAAGGGAAAGGCTGGTACAGGCCCCAAAAAGTAGCAAATTAAAGGATAAGAGCAGAATAATGCCACACTGTGGTTTTCTGGAAAAGGGGTTTCGTCACACAAAAATCAAAGTTAAATCAAAAAAAATCCAATCTAATTCAAAATGAGATTAAAACCGGACTGCAAAAGTTAGCCGTGGCGGCACAGTTCACAGCTGAGGAATTTGTCTGGATACGGCACGCCACGGGATTACATCACCGTGCTCAGACATGGCAGCTGCTCCCCTGCTTACGTGCTGCGGGCTGCCTCGCGCCCTGTGACGGAGACACGGACAGCCGGGTCCCACCCACCGGCCCCCACGCACGGACGCT
>NW_010235573.1:0-23658 GCF_000690775.1 Eurypyga helias
GTTATTCACATTTGGTATGCTTATTGCTGTGTGGTAGTTGCAGTTCTGGCCTTCCACAAATAACGATTAAGGCATCTTCATCTAAACAGATTTCTCCTGTTGTGACTGAGGTGGCTTGGCATGGGAAGTTTATAAAAACCAGAACTTCCAGGCTCCTTGGGAGAGCCCAGAATACCTGAACTCTCTCAATTTTTAACGTGGGTTTGACGGCATTATTCCCATGTGTTTGAAAACCAAAGCCATCAGGATATTGGGCATGCCCACAGCCCTTTTCAGGGTCTTGAAGCAGAAAATGATAACTCATTGGATAGTAAATCCCTTTTTGCTTATGAGAGGAACTAATGCCCATACCAGTGCATGGTCCTATGCGTGGAGAAGTATTTCTGTCTTGGCGCTGGCTACCTTTAGCAATGAAGACAAGAAATGTCATGGGTCACAGGCCACAGCATACTTCCAGTTTTGAAATCTTTTTACTGCTGGGAGTAGTTGTGCCATCACATAGTTCCTTGCTATGGCAAGGACATTTGGCTTCTAAAACAGGTACTTTAGGTGATACATGACCCCAAATACTTTCTTAAGCAGCATTTGACCTTCTCACTACTAAACTTCTTTAGCAATAAGACATAAGACACAGAACCTGCCTGTAGAAAAGAAAGATGCTTAAACAGGGTCAGAACTGAACAGATAAAATTAGCTGATTGTCCATGCTCTCTCTTTTTCAACAGATACTAGTAGATGTGAATTTAACTGAAATTTTTATACATAAGTGCTTTTCCATACCAAAATATTATTGTTAGCTCTTTTTCCATTGATACAAAACATTTTTTCTCTTGTAGAGTGCCCGATGTCAGTGATGTAAAAGACAGTATGGTCCCACAGCTTATTTTAGAAAGCCTAGTGTAACCATTCACACCAGGAAAAGAGTCAGAAACAACACTGACTGTTGTTTCAACCATGGTATTACAGTATTTTCCATGTGATACAAGTATCTAGAGACAGATTCAGAAGCAAAGAAAAATACTGTACATGGGATCTCTGCTGAATTTGGGTAGGCTGTTCTTAATTCAGAATGTTTTGGACTTAAAAAGGTATTTGAATAACTGAGTTTCTTTTTGTTTGTTCACTTTTCCAAAATTTGCAGAGGAAAATTTTGTTTAGACTGGATTGAACAGGTTTTACATTTCTCAGTTTAACTTTAAAATGGCTGAAACTGTCACGTTTTGAACATGGTTCTTTGATTCATTGGAAATAAAACTTTCTATTTAGTTTTCAAGAAATTTTAAGTGTTTATAAAAGACTATAACTGGTGTAAAATAATATACGTGATTGATTTTAGCTTTTATGGCTTTTTGTTTTTAATTAAAAATTAAAAGCATCCTCTTGAGATTGGAACAAGCTTGAAAAATTTCTTGCTGTTGTCCAGTTTGGAGTGGTTTTACTGCAAATACTAGTACTTTTGTGTGTAATCCCACTAGTAAAGTATAAAAGCATTAAAGTTTTTCCAGCTTTTACCAGAATGTGCTGGACGAAGTTTCCTGTTACAGTAGCCCGAACTTGCTCACATTATTCAGTCTACCTTTCCTATACTTTTGTCCCCCATGTTCCTTTCTGTAGAAAAGAAAACTGTTTACAGGCAGCAGTGTAGTGTGAGAGCATCATAGTAACCATTACACATGGAGCAGCTCATGTATCTAAAATATGCAAAGCCTGTTACGTGGTGTAGTGTCTCTTGTTTAAAAACTCATATGCAACAGAAAAATAGATTATTTGTGTTTTTTGATTTTAAATGACTTAAAACTGTAACCTGAAGTTGGTTCTGGGAAGGGCACCACAATAACTGCTGGTTTTTATATGACTCATTAGTTTCAGAAGGTTAAATTGTTAATATCGGAGTTCAGATTTGGTTGCTTGACCAAGCTATTGACTGAAACTTTTAAAATTCCATGTTTTGTACCATAAAAAGCATGAATGAAGGGCCTTATTCATAAAAGAAATTTGAGCTACTTCTCATTCCTCATGTTGCTTCAATAAAGAAAGAATGAGGGAGGGATTTCCAAGACAAATTCTTGAAGTACATTTTTCCTGTGAAGATGGGAACACTTTGGCTATAACATGCAAATAGGTGAAGACTTTGGGGGGGATATTGGAAGCAGAAACATCTGTCTCCTTCATTTCCCATTTCTCTGCCAGACGTGGAGAATGTTCAGCATATAAAAGCACACATTTACAAAAATTAGATTGTGGAATTTTTCATAATAGAGGGAGCATAAACACATGCAACCATGTGCTTTCTTCTTCCAGAGTACTTGCTTAATTAAAACTCTATGATTCAGTAATTATAAAGTAATTATAAATTTAGCAGATATATAATAAAATGTAATATAAAAGAAAATATAATCTGAAAAACAATCCACTTAAATTCACCCATAATGTTGATAGAAAAATCACTTGGCTACCTTGCATTTTTGTCCAAGTTATTCCTTTCTCTGTATCTTTCCTCTGTCTCTCCTTTTATTGTTGTATCATATGTAAGCTATTTGTCTTGATTTCCAAGGTGTTTTGGGCTTCTGCCAGTTCTTTAACCATTGCTTATTCGTTACTGAAATACAACTTTTGCTTTTCTGTTGCCTTCAGTGTTAGCTTCTGCATCCTTCTTATTAAAGATTCAATAAATGTGTGTGTTTCCTTCCACACTGTGACATTTGGAAGAGTTCTTCATAAATATATCCACTGTTTGTCTTCATACTTTCCCTTCTCATGATGCCTATAAAAAAAAAAAAAATTAAAATTCAGTAACCCAACTTATTGGTTGCTAGTCTGCTGATGTCCATTCCACTCCACTGAAGTTATCTGCTGGTTGGTCTCGTTCTGTCACTTGTTTTTTGTTTCTTTCATTTGTTTAGAATGAAAGTTCTTTGCGCCAAAACCCTTCTTTTTTACAGTATGTTTGTATAGTGCCCCAGTTGAACAAAGCTCTTATTAGAACTAAACCTCTGACTTAGGTAGTCCATGCAATAGCTTCTATACAATTATTACCTTTGCAGTTTGATATCTAAAATAATCTCTATCTTTTGTAACTGGGGCACTTGTGCTGGTGTTCAGTTTTAAGAACAACCATTCATGATTGCAGCTGTCTAGCTACCTGATAGAGGTTGTGCATATGCCATTATGAGTTGTTATGAGCAGCTAATGGCAGGTGACCTTGGGTTGCAAGGAAAAGTAAAAGAGAGGGCAGGATCATTTAATGAGGAGTATTCTGGTATTACTGCTACTATTCATGCATGTATTTGTTATGAGGATTCAATTTTGTTCTTGTTTCTAATTTAGCTGGGTGCTTGAGGATTCTGTGTCCTTTTAGTGTAAAACAGATGTGTTACTCTGTGGCTGTTATTTCTCTGAAGATTGGTCTGGAACAACTCTCCTGTGAGGATGGGCTGAGGGAGCTGGGCTTGTTCAGCGTGGAGAAGAGAAGGCTTCAGGGACACTTTATCATAGCCTTTCAATACTTAAAGGATTCTTGTAAGAAAGACAGAGAAAGCCTTTTAACCAAGACCTGTAGCGACAGGACAAGGAACAATGATTTTAAACTGAAAGAGGGTAGATTTGGATTGCATATAAGGCAGAAAATTTTTATGATGGTGGTGGTGAGACACTGGAACAGGTTCTCTGAAAAAGTTGTGGATGCTGCTTCCCTAGAGGTGTTCAAGGGCAGGTTGGATGGGACTTGGAGCAACCTGGTCTAGTGGAAGATGTCCCTGCCCATGGTAGTGGGGTTGGAACTAGATGATCTTTTAAGATAGGTCCCTTCCAACCCAAACAATTCTATGATTGTTTTCTTGAATTTCATTGAGAGTTGTGTCTGGTAGGCCACTCTTCAAATGCACCAGTTGTCTGATTCTACATGTCAAAAGTATTTTACTTTGAAGCCTGTGGATTCTTCATGGAATGGATCAATAGGGTCTTCTGGCATGCGGTGAATGTAGTGTATGAATGTAAAGGTCCTTGATATCCCTTGGTGTGCATGTAGTTTTATTTATGTGAAGAAAAGTGCCATGTATGGTTCTATAGGATTTTCATTCTTTGGCATGCATCCTGTTTTGTTCAGGGCCCTGGAGGTCATACAGTCTTTTGGGAGAATGAGAATGGAATCAATTTTTATGCAACTCAGCATTTTTTTAATGGACTGCAAAGTGTTGGGCAAGGAAATAAACAAAAGCAACCTGTTTTGTTATACTTCCCTCCAATTTCTTAAGGCTGTCAAAATACTTTCAGGAGTTGATTGCTAGTTTATTTCCATTGGAATTAATGTGGGAACAAACCTTGGTTTTCAGTGGAAATTGGAGAGAATCTGTAAAAAATAAGATACTTCTCAAATGCAAGCAAGATCTTTCTTTGCTGAGTAGTACATGTTGTGCACCTCAAAGGCTACCTCAATAGCTTCAAAAGATTTTCAATCTTGAATTTACAAATGGAAAATAAAGTTATTGCTTCTCTCTGTGACGAGTTCTTCCTAAACATTTTTCTCCTTTTTCTTCCCATCTTCATCTCCCTTTTCTTTTTTTCCCTCCTCACAGAACATTGTAAACTAGACTTGGACATGGACACAGTCATAGTCATTCAGGGCTTGTTACAGTGATATAAATGGAAGTATTGTTCTGTCTATGCAATGTTTTCCCCTTGCATTACATCATCAAGCAGTTGGTTCAGTTTAGGTTTTGATGTTCTAGTGCAAATGAGCTCATTGCAGAGATATCTGAGCAAAAGTGTTACAGGTAATAGAGTTCTGCTTCAGTTCCTGGGAGAGATTATTCCACAATGAATGGACCTCATTGTCAGGACACATTTATTTGGCCTGAATCTACGCTGCTCCCTATCAATTTCACACCTTTTCTTCTAGATATGCTTTTAAAAATGGTTAATTTTCCCTACCCTTACTTATTTTCTTTGTCTTATCTTTTGCACTTTCCTAACTTTCCTATGTTTTTTCCTTTGTTGCTGAGGAGGTAAATATCTGTATTCTGAATAGTCTCCAGCCATTCCAATCTAAACATTTATTTGTTTCAGGATGGTTTGGCAACTTTGCTTGTATTTAGCGCTAGTAGCAAGCCACATCTATTGTTTGTTCCTTTGGGATTTTATAATGAATATTTCTGGAATAAAAATCTTCATAATATACATTATGTGTCTATTGTGTGCTAACTCCTTTCTCTTTCAGGAGGAGGTTTTGAGTGCAGTCCACAGAGGGACAAGTCTGGCTTGGGCCCTTGCAGTGGCATTTTAGAGTTGTTCTTATGATACTGATACTCTGACAGTCAGGGTCTCATTAGCTTAAGACATGAGTCAGTGTCTTGAATGAACCATAAGTACAGGGAGTCTCTGGAAGTACTCAACTTCAACCCTGTTCAGAAAGGGGAATCAGATCAAAGTTGTATTGGAAGGGGAAAAGTCTGAAGAATTAAGACCCTTGTCTGCAGTGTTACCTTGACTTGGGACCCCTCATTGAGGAGAACCCTTAAGTTATGCAGCACCACCCTTGAGCAAAATATGTCACATATTACTGTGATGAGGATGGCAGATTGAGAGGGAGCATTGGTGAGAGCTAGAAAAATTGTTGGTCTGCACTGGATCTGCAAGAGAGCTTGTAGATTGAAGTGCTCTGTAGATTTGCTTGTAGAACAAAGGCAGTGGGTTTCTTCCGATGTTTGGGTAGGCAGATATATGAATTGGGGTTGTTGTGGATCACTAGTATAGGCTCAATTTGGTGCCTATACTATCAATTTTCAATTGATTTTCATAATTTGTCTTTCAGGTAATTAAAAATTAAAATTTCTTTTATTAGAAAGGTGTCCTTGCCCATGGCAGGGGGGTTGGAACTAGATATCTTTAAGGTCCCTTCCAACCCAGGTTATTCTATGATTCTAAAATGTGTTATGGTAGTGCACTACAATCCGAGCTCATACAGGGTTTTCAAAATGACACTGCACTGCAGTGCACATAAAACTATTTGCATCCCAAATTGTCACACAATAATAGTATGAATGACCAGAAAAACATGTTAATGGGCATGTGGAACAGGAATGGAAAACGAATTAGTATTTTACAATGAACTCTTCCAGTGACTGAAAACATAAGTCATGATTCTCTTACATAAGTCATGATTCTCTTTCATTCATAGCTATGAGCTGCCTGTCCATGCCTATGTGCTGAAAAGCATTGATGCACTTTTCAAAGTGCACTACACTGCTCATTTAATGAGAGTTGGCTGCGTATTTTACATAAAGCAGATCAAGTCTGACTGATTTATCACAGAATTTGAGATAAACTTTCCTGTCGGTGCCGGCAAATTGCCCGTTAATGAGAAAGGGAGTTAGACATGTCAGGCAAGAGCCTTCTGTTAACTGCTTACTGTAATGCTTCTCCAGACATGGTCCCACTTGTAAAGTCAGGGTATAGGTAGGGATTTTGGTTTGGAGGATTAAACTGGTTTAGAGCTCTACAGAAGTAATAGGTACAAATGAAGGTCTATGTCAGAAGGTCTGTAAGTCAGAAGGGAAGACTTCTCCGTGCATTTCAATGTGAATTTATAACCAATTGATGTAATTTTGTCTTCCCTGTGCCATTTCTTTAATAAAAAAAATCAGATTTGTTTTTTTTCTTTAAGATGTGGGGAAATAATATAGAAGTTATTTTTCTCCATTTAGTTTTCATAAAAATAGACAAGCTTGTTTGTGCCACAATAGCATTAAGTATTCTGTCGTTTATCATCACTTCGCCACTATGTGCAGCATGGTCATTCTGCATTGCCTGAAATATAAGATATACACATTATCAAAAACTGAAAAATGCTGGATACCCAGCCTGTGATTTACTTAAAATGTTTAACTGAATTGTAGCAGTGGGCTTATGTGTTCATGGATAATAAAGTCCATTTGGTCCTCTTGTGAATATTTGCAATTTAACATGGTCTCCAATGCTTAAAACACTATAAGGGATGTTTTTTATTCTATGTTCAGTTGAGTCCATCACTCAAGGAATGAGATTTTCTTAGTCAGGGTAAATGGTTTCTATCTTGTGCCTTCAGCAGAATAGATACAAGCTGATCTTTGATAGACTGAGTCCCATGATTTTGATTGTGAGCATCTAGGAAATTACGTGGTTATTAATTGATGACAGCAAAAGAGATTTCTTCTGAACTTCATCTACATAGGGTAATGAAGGGAAGCTGACATCACTTAAAGATTTCAGCGTGTGTGCATGGCTTGTGCCTGCATGGAGTACAGAATAAGATATATGTTTAGCATGTGTCTGAATAACCTAAGCCAAGGGTGAAGAAGAGTGTATGTCTGGCTTCACTTGAACACCAATAGGCATAGGATTTAAAAAATTTATATTGAATTTGATAACTTCCCCCATCACATACTTTCTGAGCAGTGCTATCTGAAATGTATCTAACTGTTTAAAGCACTTCTGTGAGAAACTTTGTGTTCTATTTTGTGATTGACCCGCTGTTAAGTCAGTAATTTCACTGGGTTATGCCTCAGTTTCTCTGTCTATAAAACTAAGATAATATCTGTGACTAGTTTCATAAAAGATGCTGTGATCAACTCATAAAAAAACAGTAGATGAGAATGGGCTGGGTGGTGAAGCTGTAAATGTATTTTTTCCAGCTCTGTTTTAATGTAGGTTATGTCTCAAGTTAGGATGGACTTCCTTTTAAATGATGTCTGCATGAACTCGTCATTTCTTCCAGAACTCCCCAGGAACTAAGTATTACTATCAGGCTTCAGTAGGTGGCTTGCAGGGAAAATCTCAGACCTATAAGTATTGTGGAGTCAGTGAAATACTGCTCTTAATCCAGTTCAGAGCTGAATTAATGCTTTAAGAGGCTAATTGTTAATCTTTAGTAGGAAAAAGTTTAATAAAAACCAAAGCGTCATTAACAGTCTCATAAAATGAGAGCTGTTAGTCTTGGTATCCTATTGCATTCTCTCCGGGTAAACTAAATCATACCAGTGTACATTTACTATATAAATTAATTGGCTAAAGCACAGATCTTCACTTTCTACTCTGAATGCCAGTGAAATCAGATCTCTACTTGGCCCATAAAATGTTTTAGAACTATTCCGGATGCAAGGTGTCAGAAAAGCATAAGATGATGTTTTCCATATATAACATTTCTATTACTTAACACATACCCTAGTTTTAACTGCTATTGGTGTGCAAATTCCGTGTCCCATGTGTTGAGAATTACCAGAATTACTTACTATTGCTAGACAGTAAAGCAATCAGAATTCGGGGACTTTATCTAACATCTTCCCGCCAAGGTACACCTATGCCTCTTGAAGAGGATTATGTCTGTCCCCTGGAACATGCTGTCTTTAGACACGATTACTTTTACAGCAGGGGTGTACCTAGGGATGCAATTGTGCCAACATTCCAGTGGTATTACCAGTCATCTTCACCCCAGGGAAAGGAATGGACTCAGAACCAGGACACTGCACAGCACTAGCCAGGTACAGTGGCAGAAGCCATGCAGTGAGCATCACAACTCTCATACACTGAGGTTATGGCACTCTGCGATTTCAGTGGAGACACGTTTTTTCTTGATGCCTTTTACTGAATGAGAGGAAATAAATCTATTTCTGGATGCTTGAAGGAAACTGAACCCTGTAGGCTCTGTCTTTGGAGAGCATTTCTGTGGTCAGTGCTGCACTCACATTGCCTAATAACAAAAATAGTACAAAGAGTACATTTGGGTTTTTAGGTTTCGGGAGAAACGTGTTATTTGCCGATTTGTTTTGTATACTTTTAACATCAAAAGCTGAATAATGTTGCCCTTAGAAATTCTAGAACCTCTGGTTGTAGGAAGCCCAGGTGAACAACACATGCAGCAAGGGTTATTCTCTCGCTCTTCTTTTACCTGGTTTATGAAAAGACAAGACGTTGTTCCCTCAGCAAAGTCTGCGGATATCCTGAAGTTATGTTTGCTATTTTTCTTACAAAAAGGTTGTTTTGTTTGTTTGGTTGTTTGTTTGAAGTGCTTTTGGACCTGCTTGTCAGTATCATTCACTGAGCTGCACTATTTTGAAAAATTCAGAATAGAGTTTTGCCACTTTAGAGATAATTCATGAAAACTCTTTTCCTGCAGACTGCAATAAATCATCCCCTCCACTAAAAGCCTGGATGTCATTTGAAATTTATTGCATGGAGCTGGTAGTGGACTTAAAAGCCATTTCACATGTCTTATTACTCCAGTCATCTTATTTATGGGTTTCAGCCACAACTGTAGTTGTACAAGTATTTTCCTTCAACTGATGAACATGATTTCTGATTTTGCATTTATTTATCTTTTTATGATTTTCTATAATCATTGCAAGAGACTTTGGCATCCAGTGTTCAGATATGTAAGTGAAAGAAAGGTGCCAAGACAGACTGATGCAGATTGACTAATCTTTACTGGCTCTTAGCTGCACTAGTCAAAAGGTATCTTAGTTATTATTAGTTGAGCAATCTTGCCCTAGGAAAGAGAAATCTGTCAGGAGCTTCCTTGTTTAACATGACAATCTGTAGCTCTATGGAGCTAATATGAAGGCAACCTATTAAACACAGATGAGGTAAGCATAAGTCACACACTTAGCACGAAGAATAGTAAGATATTGGTGTTTATTTCTTTCCACTAGTTAGAGTGAAAGCTAGTTTACATTTACTGGGCTAGGTAAGACTGCTTTTTGATTCTCATCAGGCTGATCACCATAAGGAAAGATAGTATGAAAGACGTGTAAACCAAATTAAAAGTAGCACAGATATTAATGTCAAGATGCACCATGCTATCCATTTTAGGTGTTTAGTCTTACGCTCAGTTCCATTATAGGAGACGTATGTGAATTAGCAATTTCGCAACACACATTACTGGTGTCTGTGGTCTGCATCTATGCTTGCATGAATAATTTATAATGCATATTATGAAAGTACCAAAAATTCTACAGACAGCTTCTAGAAGAAATGCTGCATAATTCTTGCCCTGACTAGCTTATGCTATTCTTAAATGTGACACAGTTCATATTTGTACCACTGTGTGCATGCATGGTGAGGGATAGCTGCTGAGGAACAGTGTCAATAATGCCACAGTTACTTCCCTAGCATTGGAGCATGGCATGAGGAAATAAATGCTCTCACTGTATTTATCTCATATGTTAGTCAGTGAAATGGTGACAGGTCAGGCACAGACCCTGCACAGAACTGCTTAAAGACAGTCCAAGAGGCATTGGATGAAGTGTGTCTGCAGCACAGATAAGGCAGTCTTTCCCCTGTCTGGTGCCCATGTCCTGAGTGT
This sequence comes from Eurypyga helias, assembly GCF_000690775.1. Classification (NCBI taxonomy): domain Eukaryota; kingdom Metazoa; phylum Chordata; class Aves; order Eurypygiformes; family Eurypygidae; genus Eurypyga; species Eurypyga helias. Next base: position 10,334 of record NW_010235573.1, read on the forward strand.
CCACAGATAGGTAGCTGAGGGCAGAGCCAAGCTGTGTGTGATGCTACTTTGTCAGCTGGGTGAAACTATGATTACTGGCCAGAATTCTGACTTTACTACAACAGTAAATGTTGACATGCTACAAACAGATGTTTGAAACCAATATATGCTTTACTACATGTTTATATAAATACAAAGTCTAATGAGGAAGAGGAAGTCATACATCTCTGACTCCCAAATACCCATTGACTCTGTTTCCTGAGAATTTGAAGAGATTAAAAATAAGAATGGTGTAAAGAGAATCCTGCTGTGGTTTCTACAATGCATGTTTTCTGCTAATAACACCTGGGAGGCAGTGCAAAGTAACAGCTGAGGTGCTTAAGGGCACCTCTAGTACCATCTACCTCCTGTGCGCATCTGTGGATGTGGGCATGCATCCAAAAGGAGGCTGAGAAGAAAATCAGGCAATGATGAGACAGACCATTGCAACAGGAATAGGAGATAGTCCTCCACTGCTGAATCTGTAAATTCCTGGGTGTAAGCTGGGCAGTCCAAGATTCAGGGTATTTGCCAAGTGTTTGAGTAAGAGCAGACCTCAGATGATCAGTTTGATGTAAGGGAGCTGAAATTTCTGCATGTGCTACCGGAAGGAAATACTGCACCTGGGATGCCTCCTGTTCCCTTTGAAACAAGTAGCCACCAGTAGACAGATTCTGCAAGCCTCGGTAAGGCTTGCCTATGTCATGCCCTCATCTCTGCTGGGTGATGATGTGTGTGGAACCTCTGGGTCCAGATTCAGTGCAAGTGGACCTAGCAAGTCTAAATGGCAGTTTTGTAGGGAACTTGCTCTTGCATACCACTGCTGAATAGAAAGCTGATGCTGAAATAGAGAATAAAGCGTTCAAAGTCCCAAGATGATGAAAGATTAATGAGTAAGGGTTAGGTTTGCAACAGCTGTTCTTTTCTTTCCTGCACATAGACAGTAATGTTATGCAAAGATAAATATATTAACCAAATATTAACTCTTTTTTAAACACAACAAAAAGCAGCATGTGACAGGTTCCTATATCTAAGACAGAATAATGCAGATTGCCAGTTTCAAGCTGAACTCAATTGAGCTGGTACTGGAATTTCAAGAGACTATTGGTTGGTATAGCACCATCAGTTTGTGTTAAGATTTAATAATGAAACAAAGACTTGTTTTCCATGCAGAAAAGTTTTTCTAGGAACCAGATCTTGAGCAATTAATGCAGCTACTATAACCGCAAGACCTAAGGTGATTTACCCAATTTGAGACTTGCAAAGTAAGCACTGCATATTTTCTGTTGTTAATTTTTCACAGTTCATACTTCAGCATAATGATCTGTCTGTAGTTGGATAATATTTTTGGGAATGTTCAATCTGAAAATTAATTTACTTCATCTGTAGTGACGTCTTCTTTGTGTTTGCTTCCTGCAAATGTTCCTGCTGTCAAGTTTTGCTGGCACAAATATGTAAAGACACCAAATTTTTTTTTAATTACATGCACAATTATTTTTGCTGGAAGTGCATGTGCCCTCTTTAATTTTGGAAACAAAAAAATGAGTAAATTCTCTCAATTAACTGGTAGAGTTTGAAAAGAAACTATTGAACTATCTGTGTTTGTGCTTGCAGAGAATTGAAACAGAGATTTGTCCCCAACTCAGTTGGATATTTTCAAGTGATTTTTAAACTTCTGGGCAGGAGGTGGGTGGGAAGCTGCATTAATCTAATAAATTCTTTATAGTGAATTATTTGTTCAACAGTTTAATAAGTAATTCAACCAACTATGTTTTAGTTATTTGCTTTTCTTTTTTTTTTTTTTTAAAGCAACATGATCTTTTTATGTAATCAGTAGCTTTCATTTTCTGGTCCCTTTATTTTTTATTGTGATATGGCAGGTATCAAAGGCAAATGTACAATTGGTGTGCGATTTCTTCACCTTGCCACACTGAAGGACTCTTCTATACATCGTTTTCTTTGAGACAGAGACAAAAGAGACCAACTGGGAAGTGAGGCCCCAGAGCAGTGCAGCTCAGCAGACAGCAGATTGCTAATGGCACCTGTATTTCAGTGTACACTCGTGACTGCTATCAACACACACAGTGTGCTCTGCTTGATTTTTTTCTTTAGCCCCCACCTCCCCTCTCCCTACACTGCCCCACATTTCTTTCCACCACTCCCACATGCTTAATTAGAAAATCTGATGCAGCCAGCGACTTTATCTGCCATACCGTGTGTGTTAGTGAGGAATACATTCTTTGATGTTGCTGATAAGCTTTTCTGTGTTGTGGGTAGTTAATTGGTAGTGGAAAGGAAATGTCTGGACTAGTGTAAAAGGAAGCTTCCTAAGTGTCTCTCATGCAGCTGGTCTCGATGGTTGATGAGCCTTAATTAGAAAATCTGATGCAGCCAGCGACTTTATCTGCCATACCGTGTGTGTTAGTGAGGAATACATTCTTTGATGTTGCTGATAAGCTTTTCTGTGTTGTGGGTAGTTAATTGGTAGTGGAAAGGAAATGTCTGGACTAGTGTAAAAGGAAGCTTCCTAAGTGTCTCTCATGCAGCTGGTCTCGATGGTTGATGAGCCAAGGTGTGGTATTGATGTAGCAATGTTGAGGAGGTCCTGCCAATATTGCCCATCCCCCAGCAGAACTGTGCAGAGCACCTGCACTTTTGGAACCAGTTCTGAATTCTTCTTGTCTTTTATCTTTGTAAGGGAACAGAAATAGGAATAAAACACAGTGCTTCCCAAAACCTCAAGGGCCAGATTTCCTGCTGGTATAAATCAACATGTGCATGTTCACTATAATCTTTCCTCAGGTCATGCCAGTCCATCAGCCCTTTGAGAATAGGGAATGAGGATAGTGAACCATTTGTAAAACATTAAACTAGTGGGTTAGATCCTTGCAAAACTCAAAATTAGAACCTCAGTTTTATTTGAGGTTTATTTTCTGCAGCATTCAAGCCTTATTTTGCCTTCCAATCTTATTTTGCCTTTGCTGAATAGATGACTTTGCTGCTTAATTCTAGCTCCCCATTTGCAGTCTTACAAACTGTAGTCAAATCTTACTTTATTCTTCTGTTTTAACTAGAAAGTGGAGAGATCATGAACTTTCTCTAGAGGGCAGGGCATATTTGGAGATTTTTGTTTTGTTTAGTTCTGCTGAATCTGTATTACATCATCTGACTTTTTCTTAGATTTCTGTCATTTTACTGTTATTGCTCACAAGACAACTTTCTTCATCCAGGAATATATTACTGTCATTGTGAAAGGTCCTTATGTTTTTAACAAACTTTAAAATTATTTGTCCCGGTTCTTCGACTCTGTTGTTACGTCTTTTTGCTTTCCTTCTCCATTTTCTAGAATCATAGTATCATAGAATCATAGAATCACAGAATGGTTGAGGTTGGAAGAGACCTTGAAGGTCATCTGGTTCCAAACTTCTGGCCAGGGACAGGGACACCTTCCACTGGACCGGGCTGCTCAAAGCCTCATCCAGCCTAGCCTTGAACACTTCCAGGGATGGGGCATCTACAACTTCTCTGAGTAACCTGTTCCAGTGCTTCACCACCCTCTCCATGAAGAATTTTTTCCTGATACCTAATCTAAATCTACCTGCTTTCAATTTAAACCCATTGCCTCTTGTCCTATCACTACAGGACCTTGTAAAATGTCCCCCGCCCCAGCTTCTTTGTAGGCCCCCTTCAGGTATTGGAAAGCTGCTCTAAGGTCTCCCCAGATCCTTCTCTTCTCCAGGCTGAACAAGCCCAACTCTTTCAGCCTGTCCCCATAGGAGAGGTGCTCTAGCCGCCTGATCATCTTCATGGCCCTCCTTTTGACTTGCTTCAACAGGTTGATAATGTCTAGTTTCTGGTTATAATCTTCAGCTTTCTATTTCTTCCATTTGTTATATGCATTTTAAAACTTACACATGCTTTCACTTCCATTGTTAGCCTTGCTGCATTTATGTAACCAGTGTGATTCTTTTTTTGAATAATTACACTGTGGCTTTTGTGGTACCTAATCAAATATTCTTAAGGTCTTGTGAATTGTTGTCATCATTCCATCATATTTTCCTTTCTACTGACTGAATTTGGCCCTAATTATACTCACCTTTTTGAAACTGATCCTTGAAGAGTGCCAAGTGGGTAAGTTTGAATTTTGGGCTATGTAAATGTAACAGATGTAATGGAACCTGCTTGTACGTAAGTTAACAGTCTTTTTTAATTCTGTTTCTATTTCTTCTCATCTGCCAAAATGGTATGTAGGATAGGATGAAGGTACTCGGTGAGACCCAGTCACCTTCTCTCCTCCTTATTTTCACTAAATTAATATGGTTGACTTTGGTTGTTTTCCTACTCACCCACCTCAATGTGGAACTGACAGAACTAGCTTATAATCAGTGCTTATCTTGCTGGGAGTTTCACAGTAGCTTGGATTGGTTGAAGGGCTCTGGCAAAGCTGTGAGACCCAGTACTGACATGGTAGCACATGTGGTATGCAGACTGCTTCTTTATCAGCCACCCTGAGATGGTGATTGGATAGCAATTACACAAGTCCAACTATTAAAAAGACATACAGAGCAGCTCAGTACAGATTTTCTGTGTTAAACAATTAGCTGAGAACTAGGATATTAAACAGATGTGCTACCCTTTGGGCCAGTTTTTGCAGTTTGGTTCACAACTGTGTGGTAGGAGAGGAGGTTGAACCTGCTTTCCCTCCTCATATGATGTCAAGGGAAAACTGTGATACTGGGAATGCCAATGAGGAGAGCCAGATGGTTAGCTGTTTGTGGTCATGCGCCTCTCAGTGTTGTGCTGCGCTTCTTTTTTTGTTTCCATCTGTATCTGCAGTGCTACATTCTACGTTGAAGGGATGCTGAAGCATCTAGAAAGCATGGAAACACAACAGAGGAGGAAAGCCAGGTTTTGTCCAAAATACCAGATTTGTAATTAAGGCTGAAGAGGATTCAACTTCAGTGATATCTGGGAGGTTATAGGATCTGGGTGAGTTAGTTGTGGACCACTGGCAGTAAAGCACCCCAGAAGACATCAGCAGACTTCCAGGCTCTGTGCAAGGGTAATGGAATATGCAAGAAAAGGGTTCATCCAAATTAATTCGTTGGAGAAGTGAGGCTGAGGAAAAGCTTTGCAGGGAAGTTCTTGGAAAGGACTAAAGAGAAGATAGCTTAGGAAGCAATTTATTCTTTCCAATTAATTTATCTGGTTGATAGTTCAGTAGGCCCATGCAGAAGGGTGCTAAGCATGAATGTCTGATTCCACTTTCACTCCTTAAATCTCTGTGAAATACAAGACTAGGAAGCTCTGTTTGCAGGCTGTGAGGGAAGCATGTTACAGCCTCATTTGTAGACGAAAAACTGAACATGAGCCGGCAGTGTGCGCTGGCAGCCCAGAAAGCCAACCGTATCCTGGGCTGTATCGAGAGAAGTGTGGCCAGCAGGTCGAGGGAGGGGATTCTGCCCCTGTACTCGGCTCTTGTGAGACCCCACCTGGAGGATGCGTCCAGCTGTGGAACCCACAACATCAGAAGTATATTGACCACTTGGAGTGAGTCCAGAGTTGGGCCATAAAGATGATCAGAGGGCTGGAGCCCCTCTCCTATGATGAAAGGCTGAAAGAGTTGGGCTTGTTCAGCCTGGAGAAGAGGAGGCTCCGAGGAGACCTCATTGCAGCCTTCCAGTACCTGAAGGGGGCCTACAAGGATGCTGGGAGAGGACTTTTTACAAGGGCCTGTAGTGACAGGACAAGGGGTAATTGGTTTAAATTGAAAACAGGGAGGTTTAGATTAGGTATCCGGAAGAAGTTCTTCACGGAGAGTGTGGTGAGGCACTGGAACAGGTTGCCCAGAGATGTTGTGGATGCCCCATCCCTGGATGTCTTCAAGGCCAGGCTGGATGTGGCTTTAAGCAACCTGGTCTAGTGCAAGGTGTCCGTGCCCATGGCAGGGGGGTTGGAACTAGATGATCTTTAAGGTGCCTTCCAACCCTAACCATTCTATGATTCTATGATTCCATGATTTGTGATCAACCTCAAACTTTCCCCATCATGAGAGAGTCACTGCACAAATAATATGACAGGCCACACCACTTGCATGATCTATGGTATGTGTATGGGCTGACTTTTAGTCATGAAAAACAAATTGCTAAGTTGTGCATTGCAAAAACTATTTAAAAATAATTTTTCAAATTGCTAAGTACATACAGCTAGTAGCGCACATACACCACAGATTGTTAACTCTTGTTGGTGCTTGAAAAACATCACAAGTGTCTTAGAGGTTTTACAGTCACTTCAGAGGACATTTGAAGACCTGAGTGGTGTGACAATCCCTGCTAGGGCTGACAATGTTTGAGGAGCATTTTTGTATTTTATCTTTTTTCTTTCCTGCTGAACTCATCCACTCTTTTTGCTGTCTGTTTATGCTCATTTATATGCACTTACTCAGGTGACTGGTTAAGTTCCACCACCCACTTATAACTGCAATGAATAATGTTTTAGGCCCAGTGTCTCACAAGTGCAGACACCTCACACATCAATGTCATTACTGGAATTGCTTTTACTGATAGCAGCCACGTGACAGGTTTACAGAAAACAGACTCCAGAATGAGCATCATGAAGAGCATCATTCATCAATTTTACTTACAAAAAGTCATTTTGTCTGTTAGCATGAAAATTTTATGGTTCCCTTCTTCCTCCATCCTCTTCCACTGCCCATGATTGCAACATGTGCTCTTCTCACTGTCTTGAATTTTCACATTGTGCTTTCATGTCAGGACTCCAGATGAGACTTGGTTGTGTCTTGCTGTTGCATAGAACCTTTGAAGAAGGTTCAAGGAGTCTGTTGTGCTTTTGGAAGAAGCTTCATTACTGCCACATGCACTAGACCATTCTGATTCATCTCTGGTCAAAGATGTACTTGTCTGCATACAAGCCAGTTGCTCAGCTTAAGCCGTTGCTTAAATTTAAGCACCATCTCGAGTTTTGCCTGAGCAGGAACCTTATTAGGCACTCACAGGGGCAGGCAGAAACAGGTTCATAGTCCCATTCCTGCAGTGCTACTCACTCAAGGATGAATTCTACTTCTTAAAAAGTCACAGTAGCAGTAGCTTTGCTCTGGTAGAATTTATTCTCAAATGTATCATTCACTTGTCTCTGGGGAAGGAACCTTTACCACATATGTTACTGTGCCCAGAGACTTGATTGGGATGTGACTGATCGGACCCAGTCTGCACTTGCTTTATTCTGTATGACTTTAAGTTCCTTCTGGACATTTACAATTTCTTTTTTTTTTTTTTTTAATTTTATTTTAACAAAGTGCCTCTGCTCACTTTGAATAATCACAATAATGAATCCAGTAAGCTTTTGTGACCTTAAAAATGGTAACTGAACATTGGTATTAGCTTTAAAAGGGGGTGTGTGGTGATTGTTCTTAACTGAACTGAAAGACAAAAAAGACTCTACTGGCATATGAAAGAATGCCCTCTTCTTGTTCTAGGTTGTATTGTTTCATTAAAATACCCCTTTTCCTATAGCCACTATTTCATAGTTCAGCCATCTCCAGATACTGTGAAACAGCTATGCAAAGGTGAAGTACAAGAGGGCAATGGGAAAAGAAAATGACACCACAGCTCCCAGGGTTTCCAACTGCCCTGTTAACAAATTTACTGACACAGGGCATAATTTTTACTGACGCTGCCCATTTTTCACTGACATTGACTCTTAGGACTCCATAGGGAGCAGATGCTGACATCTCTCTTGACTTTGAAAAGCTCATTGCTGAAACAAAATGCTTTTATGCAAGGATTTACATACAGTGTCTAAACATTAAGCAGGGGATCAATAGTTCTTCAAGTCTGAGTAATGATGCCACATGGCAAAGCTACATTTTAATTAATAAGAATGCATCCATACTTCATTTTTATTCTTTTATTTTTCTCTGTCTTGGAGGGAACCAGTGTGTCCAGGGTTTGTACAAGCACATCCCTGTTTCTTATCCCTTGCTACCCCAAGTCTCCTTGGGTTCTGGTTCTGCTTTGAGACTTGTGCAAGCAGACCTGACTTCTTTATTATTTTTTAGTGAGGCCAGTGGAGCTTGATATAGGTATCTCTGTATTCTTGTGGATCTTACAGTAAGACCCTTGGTTGAGAGGTAAGGGTGGGTGACACATCTCAAAGAGCTAGTCACCTCCTGCACAGGTTTAATTTAAAATAGACCTCTTTGTTCAGAAATAAGACTTATGTGTTTTAGCACAATGCTTAGCTTCTGTCTCTTTGCTCTCTCCAGTTGTTTGCTGTTGACTTTTCTGCCCTACACAAACATGGTTTTGTCTGGTTCATCTCTTAAACCTAACCGCTAAACTGTGCTCTATGTGGTGCGCTTGCATTTTCCTCCCCTTTTGCTGCTTGTGTTCCCTCTCAGTTGTTGACTGTGACTGGAAAATAGGCGTACAAAGCATTTTGCATTCTCTGAATGTACCACACAGTAATTCTGCTGTCTGAAAACTCTGTAATGTCAATAATTGATGCACTTGAGAAGTGGTAATTAAATTAGTTAATTATGCTGGTAAAATTACATGCAATTATGTGACTGCAGGGTATGTTTAGTAAATTAGGCTTTCCCATACTCACTACATATTGTGGTGCCAATTTTGTTCCTTGATGATTAGGTAGCTTTTGATACTTCTTAATTGATTTAATACCTGGATCTTCATTAGCCCTCAATTGCTATGCAATGTATGTCTGACATTTTTCTCTCTGATATTTCACAGACTATTGTTCATTTAAAAAAAAAAAATCAGTCTAAACATATATACATATTCCTGTCAGATGTTAAAGCAACATGACTTGAGGGAAAATGCTCTCTTCTACAAGTGTCTTACGGTAACTTGCCCACTAGTGCAAGATGCCAATCAACTAACTGTCCCTGGGAACCCTCTAATATAGAATGACTGATTTCATTTATGTTTCTCTTGAAAGATTCAGATAAATAGGTGTCTCAGGGAAGATTGGCACAGTGACAAGTGTTTTAATGACACCTGTTATCTTTGCAGGGAGCAGTGAAAGGTTGTTAAAAGGTAACATTAATTCAAATAAAAATCTCAAGGGGGTCAGATTTGATTGTCTGGTGCATGGGTGGGGTTTGTTGTTCTTCATTCATGCTTGCTCAACATCTTATATGTCAGGATCACCTCCCAGCAGATGGTTACCTTCATGTTGGCTGTGTTTACTATCACAAACCTTTCCCAGATCTGCTTGTCTCCACACCCCATGTTACCTCCTACCAGTTCATTATTACTGTCAAAAATGATGCTTTTGAGTATGATCCCTGTTTAAGGTTGTTAGTGACAAACTGTACTAAAAGCCAAAGACCAGATCATGGAGTCATGAAGCATATAACACTGTCTCTACCTGAGAACAGTCTAGCAATGTGCCAGTGTCAGAAGCAGTGGCATCTGAATGACAGTGCAGTTAACTAACTGGACTGAACTGACCTGAAAAGAAAAGGTCAGTGTACTCTGACAACTTTTGAAAATGATGGATAACTGTATCCTGTTGATATATTGTTTCTGGGAACTTGGTTTAAAAATAGGTAGGCAGGACCCTTGGTTTGTCAGTCAACTCTTTTGAAACACACCTCTCCTTGCCTCTCCACAGTGCCAATGGCCAGGCTGCTGGGAAATGTGGAGCTAGTGCTGGTGCCAGAATGTGAAAGGTACGCACACTAATGAGGTACTTATCAGTGAACTAAGCATGCACTGCTCAGAGAAATAATTCCTGAGGAAGAGCTTTTGGAGGTATGCAGACAACCTTGTATGAGTTTTGCTTCTTAAAAGAAAACCAGCTTTCCTGTATTTATCTATGGCTGCTATGATAGCTTTATGATGGCTTCAATACTAACCCAAGGGGAGTCAGTCCATGTTGCTTCTGTTTGTTTTGTTTAGGTCTTTGCAGTCTTTTCCATTTTCTTGCTTCCTCTCAACAATATTCATGACATAATATTTTTTTTTTTTTCTCCCCACCCTACCCCAAATTATAGTTTTGGCCAACTCTCTTTATATATCAAGTGTAGAGTTTAGGCTTAAAACTTTACAGGAGACAATTTCCATTTTTTCCAGAGTGCTCAATAATGTCTAGAGATGGAAAGCTGTCTGGCTTCTTAAACCCTGTATGACGTGGCTCTTCAGACTTGTTGGTCTTGGGAACTGAGACTGTGTGGTTTGAGAGTAAAGGGAAACTTCTGAAAACAGGGAGCTTGTGGTTCTCCAGACTTCTAAATTAGTGCTTATAGGGAAGTTCCTCCTTTATGAATACAACAATGTAACAGAATCTTGAGCTGGTTCTGTAATTTTCAAGCTCACTCTAAAATTGAAGTTAACTGGGTGGTACTCAATGTGAAGGGTTTCCCATATACTTGCTCCAGCAGCAAGAGCTGTGTTTCTGTTTAAGAGGCTAGTAGGTATTTTGAAAAAAATATAATTTTGTTCTATGAGAAGAGCTGCTCTTAAAAAATGAAGGAGTAGAACTGACTAGAAGGAAAACAGTGAAGAAATGTGCAGATTTAGATAGGAAAGCTTTATCCTAAGGATATTAGCAGGATGTACAGAGGTAGGACCTTCTGCAGGTACATAATGGTCTTACCAGTGAGTCTGTTAAAATACCACCTGCTTTGCCTGGCAATCTCTGATATTCATCATCTTTGTTCAGATTTCTGTGTTTGGGAAGGTGCTTGAATATAGAAAATTAAGGGCAGATCAAACAAAATAACTGTAGGAGAGCTGGGGATGTGCAGAACATTCTTGCTTTTTTCTCTAGTGGGGACAATTTCTACCTGACTCTTGTAATCTTCTGAAAGCAGTGCATTCAAAACAACCTATCTTTATTTGGCACATTTGTGTTAGTGAAGCTGGTGTGCTACCTTGTTAGCTGGCATAATGCCATTCCAACAGATGGACAGGCATATAGACAGCCAAGAGACCATGTACAAGCATCATTATGTATGTTGAGGGCAAGATTCCCTAGCCAGAAGTGTTGAAGTGTTCGTCTGTCCTGTGTCTCTGTGCTTGTGGCTGAGATGATGTACCAGCCCTGAGTGGAATTGGCTGCACTGGTTTAAGCTAACCCTTCACCTCTAAGGCAGGAGTTGCTCTGGCCACACAGAATTTGGTTTACTATTCCACCAGGTATGCCTGTGGCAATACTGGACATTCCTGAAAAACAAGAATGCTTTCTACATAGCAAATAGTTAGAAGTGTGTTGGGGCCAACTTTTAAAATCGTATGTGCAACAGATCATACTCATAAATTTCAGTAAACAAACAGAGCTGCATCAACAGTGAACAAAATCAGAGGTGTAAATGACTGAGTCCAGTTTGGCACAATTCATTGTGCCAAGATTTCTGCTCAGCTTGGAAGGTGGGCAGAGTTTGTCTGTAGATTGCCACAGAAATTCATTGTTAGACTTCTCTGGACATCTTTCATGTTGTTTATCTTCCCCTGAAGAGACAGCATTTTCCCAGTGGGATACAAAAAATGACAGCTCTTGACATTATCTGCTTTAGTAAACTCACGTAGTTACTTGACTACGTTTATGGAATCAAAGATGAAGAAAAAGAACAGATTCATCTAATGTCAGAGGAAAACCATGCCAGGTTGCTATAGGGTAAACTGGAAAACATCCTGCTCCTAACTGAAATAAACACTTATTTGTAAATATCTTGCTAACTAAATTGGTTTAAATTTACCAGGGTTAAACTATAATCACACTCTAAATATAGACTCTTTCCAGACTTCTGCTTGAACTTACTTCATTTAAAGAACTGGCAACCATTTCAGAGGAGTTGTATGGTATTTTTAAAACCTTACAGAAGACACTGATAGAATGCTGTGATGCAGCCTGCAAAGGATTGAGATCTGTAGTTCAGAGGCCTGCATGATTGTGAGTAAAGGCAGATAGTGTTATCAGCAATAAATTTATAAAGCCACTGCTGTAGTATTTGAAAAATTATCTCTGCAGCCATAAAGACATTGTGCTTAGATTTTCTCTTCCATCAACAAAGTCTTAAATTCAGCTTTTAGCTGAAATATTTTCACGTGGAAAAGTCTGTCTTGTCATAGGTGACTAGACAAGTATTTTTGTCCCAGGCCTGCTGGGGTCAACATCTGCTTTAGTACTTACAAATCATGCGACATCTCTTCCTCACCATATACTAACAGATATTTTAGGATAACTTTGCATGAAAGACCTGTGATTATATTTTACCAATTTTTGCAAGTATAGCTACTGTTGAAATGGCAACATACACACTTACACATAAGCAATCCAACAAATGAATCTGTTCCCTTTAAACATGTTTAAACATAACACCCAATATCTCCTGTATTAAATAGCCATTGGCAGTCTGAATTGCAAAGGGTCCTGCAGATAATCCAGTGAAGTCACTGATCTGTGTCGGGATCACATTTGTTGGATGAAATATTAAATGAATTGGTCCAAATTCACATCCAAATAGGTATATGTGCGTAGGTAGCAAAAATGTCTGTTGGCCTACACTCAGCCTTGCTTTTCTTGGAAGAAAGAAAGATTGTTGAGACATCTGTTAGACTACAGAAGAGAAGTCTCGGGGAGATCACATCAATGTATATAAATACGTGAAGGGAGGGGATAAAGAGGATGGAGCCAGGCTTTCTTCAATGGTGCCCAATTTCAGGACAAGAGACAATGGCACAAACTTACACACTGGAAGTTCCCTCTGAACATGGGGAAACACTTTTTCACTGTGAGGGTGACTGAGCACTGGCACAGCTTGCCAGAGGTGGTGGAGTCTCCTTCCTTAGAGGAGACTAAGGAAGCCATATATTCTATATTCGGAAGCCATATATTCTATATTCAGAAGCCATCTGGATACGGTCCTGAGCAATCTGCTCTAGGTCACCATGCTCGAGCTGGGGGGTTGGACAAGATGACCTCCAGAGGCCCCTTCCAACCTCAGTCATTCTGTGGCATGAAGCTAATTGCTATTGAGATTGATGTCATATGTGCCAGACCTCTCAGCCAAAGTCAATTACTTCTCTGTTTTTTTTCATGACTCTGTTACCTGCAGAAGATGATAGTGAATGGTATTGGTATTCAGCTTATCAGTGTACTTCCTTTTTCTGCAGGAAGTGCACAGGATCAAAGCATTGGAGAACAGTTGAAAGGTACTCAGCATGTCCTTGGTTCTCCATTAATGCTGTTAGTGATTTTTTGAAAAGTAGGTCCTGGTGTGAAGGTACAGAAGAAATATATATCTGTGATCTCTCTGATCACTC
>NW_010235573.1:23670-25028 GCF_000690775.1 Eurypyga helias
AAGTGTTACAGCTCCCAGTATGCGGCTATTTCGGTGTATGACAGTGAGAGGTTTGGATCTCTGCATAATAGCCTCTGTTCCAATCTCTTGGCATGGAGAGAAGTGTGTCTTGCTCCCTACTCCCTACTTGGGGGCTTACAAGAAAGCTGGAGAGGGGCTTTTTACAAAGGCCTGTAGTGACAGGACAAGGGGTAATGGATTTAAATTGAAAGCAGGTACATTTAGATTAGATATCAGGAAGAACTTCTTCATGGAGAGGGTGGTGAAGCACTGGAACTGGTTGCCCAGAGAAGCTGTGGATGCCCCATCCCTGGCTGTCCTCAAGGCCAGGCTGGATGAGGCTTTGAGCAGCCTGATCTAGTGGAAGGTGTCCCTGCCCATGGCAGGCAGTTTGGAACTAGATGATCTTTGAAGTCTCTTCCAACCCAAACCATTCTCTGATTCCATGATCCTATTCCACGGTCTCTTAGTATGCACATACGTTTGCAAATTTCTCTACTTTCACTCTTTGGATGCAGCTTCCCGATCTCCATATCACAGGTTAATCAGTCTACCCGCCTCATCCCACCACCATTCACAACTGAGTTACAATGATGGGCTTAACTTGAGAAAAGTTGGAGGGTTTCCTTGGGAGCCTGCAGTGTGTGTTTCGTTATGTTTATAAAGACAAGGTCATACTGGCTTCAAGCAAAGGTCCACCTATCTCTGTAGACACTCTCCAGTTGAGGCTGCAGGTGGGTTGTGTAATGAAGAGTAACAAGAGTGCAGAGATGTGTGTGATACTTCACCATAACACTCCCCCATCTCCATCTGGCTGTCCCTAAGCTGGAGGCATTTCCTATGGCCTTACTGACCCTCACTGGATTTTATCTTCAAGAAATTTACCAAGTTTCCCTGCCAGCTTTTAGTATCTGCAGAATGCTTTGGCAAGGAGTTGTATGTGTTTCCTCTCTATGGAGAGCCACATCTTCATGTATTTAACCTAGCTTTTATTAACTGGGTTTTTTTTCCCTTGTATTTTTCTAAAGAGAGAGAATAGAATGGGTAGAAAGAAAACATGAGTGATTCCTGTCCCTTCTGTAGTGCTTGTGATTTTAAAGGATAGTTTTACCTTACCCTTCCTCAGTTTGAGTTGGGTTTTTTTTGTCCCCCCATAGAATGAATTACTCTCGATAGCACTTTCGAAATGGCACTATCATCTATTTGTCAAGGTACTTATAAAATGGGCAGAAAAACATTGAAGATGTAGAGAAGTTAAATATACTCAGGAATAGAGCATGTCTGAAGTGTTAGTCACCTGTCCTGATGCAAACACACACTCTAACTATTCCTCCAGGCACATGGAGAATGAGGAGGTG
>NW_010235574.1:0-19891 GCF_000690775.1 Eurypyga helias
AGTCCTTCTCCTCAGGGCTGCTTGTTCTCCTTGTTCTCCTTAGGCTGCTGATTACTATTCTGCTAGGAGAATATACTCCTAGATGAGTATTGCTAGGAGAGTTTAGCTTCTCTGCATGATCTTAGGAAGGGGAGGATGAGATTGTGATTAGATTGCTAGCTCTGGCCTGGCAAACAGCGTGTGAAAATCCTTGCTGCACACAGGTTACACAGGCAGTCTTTCCCAAAGCACTTGGGCAGCTGAAGTGCTTAAGAGTATGGCTCTATCACCTGGTAGACCACAGAGCAGAGGCACCTGAACCTGCTCCTTCACAAGTTAGCAACATCCATGTAGGACTGAATTACTCAGGGTGAGACCTCTAACCAAATGGGGAAAGGGTCCAGCTGAGGCACCTGAGCTGCAGAAGCTGTTTCACTGTGCCTGCCTCTCTTTATTCATATGGGATAGAAGGGTGGTGATCATGCTGTTTATTTCTACTTTGGGAAAAAAAGTATACTGATATTAACAGTCCTTTTGCAGTGGAAGAGTTAGTAACACATTGTGGTATTCACAGTGTAGCTGAGCCACTTGCATGAATTACACCACTGTGATGAATTTGAGAGTCAGGTGAGATGCAGTAGTTTAGGAGAAAAAAAAAATGACTCTCAGTGCTTTGGGGTTCACTTTCACAATGCCAAAAGATGGGTCTGTGTACTCCAAATGGGCTTGAAATGGGGCATAGCTAAGGAGGACCCTCCGTGTCTGAGTAAGAGCTGGAGACCAGACCCAAGAAGGGACTCATGAAAGTCATTGCTGCCTCCTTTTGGGAAGGCAGCTGTGAACCAACTCCAAAAAACTCCTCAGGTATCCATGGTACTAAATGAGAGATGGGTTGATACTAACTAATGTCAGGAAACAGCAGGAGTGGGGCTGCTCCAGGAGAGACACAAGCCAGTAGACCACACACAGGCAGAGACCGTGCCCTCAGCAGCACGGCACAGTCCCACAGCATCAGAGTGGTGCTGGGCTAGTGACAATGTCCAGCTCTGCTGACATCTCCATACAAGATGAGGTGATGACTCAGGTCCCGGATCCACCAGAGAGCAGTCAGGAATAGAAGGAGGTGGGGCAGGCAACAAACTACATCATCTCTTGTTCCCTTCTGCCCCATGAATGCCACCAGTCTCACCTATTAACCAACTAACATATTACAACATGGTCAAGGATGACCTTCTCCTCTTCCTCCTGTCCCAGGTCACCTCTTCAACTCTTCTCTTTGGACAGACAGTAAAGGGTAAGTGTGTGTATGAAGATGTTGAGAGCATGCTAGAGCATGGATTCAATCCACTGAGACAAGGAGATGTTTGCTGCTGGTGGATTTGAATGAGGGCCCAGTAGTGCAAACGAGTAGGCTGAGATCACATAGCAGGTATTGAAATGGCTTCTGTCATGTTTTACAGGAGCAGGAGCTGAAAAGAATAGGGCTTGCTCTTGCTTAGTTCATTCATGTCTTCCAATAATGCCTCTGCGCAAACCAATCTCCATCTGAATTGTGTCTCCACTTCAACAGAAAAGCACATTACTATTTTTCCAGAGCATAGTGATTAATTAAACTTGTCTAAGTCAGTTTAATTCCTCTTTAAGCCTTTCCTCTATTTTTAGAGCAAGTAATTCTGGTACTGCTACATTTTAAAGTTCAGTGACAGTTTTGGGGTAGTCTGCTCTGAAACGTCAAGGTGAATTTTCAGTGAGCAATTCAATGACATTTCAAAAAATTCTCGCCAAGGTACCTAAAAAATCCCAATGATAAATAGATTTTGAGCTAGCATCCCTGTTACAGCCATGAAAACATTAGTACCTGCACAGAATGGCCTAGATGCCAACTTCTGTACATGGGATCAATAAAAAAATATGTAGAGGTAAAATAATAGTGACCTGTTAATTGCTTTTTATAAAAAATATGTGGATGATAAACAGGTACAATGGATATAGTATGTGTTTTTTACCCATAGCTCCAGCCATTCATTTCTTTTTAATCTGAAGTTCTCAGTTCATTAAACAATAATCATTTGCTGTTGAAGAGAAGTTATGATTGCTAATAAAATTCAGCATCTTACCCTGATTTTTGAGTCATCATAAATGTATATCCATTCACCTGCTCTAAGCAGACAGGGTGATGAGTTACCTGCTCACGTTTTCTGATCAGCTAGAGAATCCTTCCCAGAGACAGAACGGTTTCCTTCCCTGAAGACATCATTAATAAAATTCTGAGACTTTTGCTATGTTTGAGGTCAGACTGGTTGGCTGTATCGTTCCACTTCCACCTAAAAATCTCTGGTACTTTTTTAGTCACTTCCACCACATCAATCTACTTTTAGTAAAGAAAAAAAATCCCAACATTGTGTACTCATTTGGATGTGCTATACCTAGTGGAAAAATGTGATAAGGTGGGAAGCAAAGAACAAAGCATGTTTACCAGAGTCAGTTGATATCACCGCTAATTAAAAGAAACATCATTAGTTTTTCTCCCCTGTAAACCAGGTACATTTGATAATGTGAAAAAAAAAAAAGAAAAAAAAGGGCAAGCTGTTTTCCATGAATCACACCTTAAGGCATGACTTTTCTTTAAGGACATGCTCCAAAAGCCATTAATGAATCTGCACTGACGTCTCCAAAGTTTGGTACAAACCTGAGAACTTTCCAGTTTGCTTCCAGCCTTCAGTGTGAATTCTGGTCGTTAATGTTCTGGGTAAAGGGATTCAGCTCCAGCACAGAAACATCTTAATTTAGGTGCCCACCACTAGAGGTGTGATTCAGTGGCTTCAGCAGAGGCTAGTGCCCTTTGAGATACCCCAGGAGATCCCCCCTGGACCCCAACTGCTGGCCCAGAAGGCACAGGTCTGCCACAGATCTACCAGCCCCATGTCATTACCTCGCGTGCAGTAATTCCAACAGCTGAATAAAGCCTTAAGTCTTCACTGAGGGAAATGGGGCCTGAAATGCCTGCCTGACATGGACATGTGAATTTAGGCATCGAAATTCATCAGTCATGAGCAGAAGCCCTTCCCGAGTTTCCAACTGGGCTTTGGAGAAACCAGTCCTGATGCAGTGTGCACAGTTGTCTGCAGTTAGTCCTAGGGACACATGAGCTATTCCGCATTTGCAGTCTCCAGTGACGGAAGCAGAAACAGTGGATGTTGTAAAGAGCCTGGTGCTACCTCCTGTGAAGCAAAAAGAGCTTAAAGGTGATTGCTGAGCAGCCCTAGAGCCTGGAAGACATTTCTTTCCCACATATGACATTGCTGAGCTAGTTCAGTACATTGCAGAGAAAGAGAAACTGCTCTCAATACTTCTGGTTACAAATTATTTCGAAGACGGGAAAACGCTCATGATGGTCAAGGCATGATGTTAGCAAGAAGCAAGCTCTGCAACCTGACAAAGGACAGGAGTCATTTTAAGGACTCTCTAAATTGTATTCCCTCCCTAAAAAGCTGTGGAGCCCTCAACATCAGAAGGATATTGACCACTTGGAGCGAGTCCAGAGGAGGCCACAAAGATGCTCAGAGGGCTGGAGCACCTCTGCTATGACGAAAGGCTGCGAGAACTGGGCTTGTTCAGCCTGGAGAAGAGGCTCCGAGGAGACCTCATTGCAGCTTGCCAGTATCTGAAGGGGGCCTACAAGGATGCTGGGAGAGGACTTTTTACAAGAGCCTGTAGTGACAGGACAAGGGGTAATGGGTATAAATTGAAATCAGGGAGGTTTAGGTTAGATATCAGGAAGAAATTCTTCATGGAGAGGGTGGTGAGGCACTGGAACAGGTTGCCCAGAGAAGCTGTGGATGCCCCATCCCTGGATGTCTTCAAGGCCAGGCTGGATGAGGCTTTGAGCAACCTGGTCTAGTGGAAGGTGTCCCTGCCCACGGCAGGGGGGTTGGAACTAGATGATCTTTAAGGTCCCTTCCAACCCAAACCATTCTGTGATTCTATGATTCATTATGAAGAAAAGTTTCTTAGTGACCTATACAATGGAGGAATAAACTGAAATGCATGTTTTACCAAACAGGCCCAGTAGCATTTCAACTGAACTGCCTCTAAGGACAAAAAGAGAGGCTACACTCTTTTCTGGACCTGCATAGTCACACCAACCAGTGCAAATGCACCATGGCAGTCAGACATCCTTAATCACCATCACAAAAAAGCTGTCACTGCCACATACTTATCCCCTGCTGACAAGACAGATTCAGGTCCTCTGGTTACCAAATCCATTGCATAGTCTGCTTCAGCAAGATAACAAAAATGCCAGCAGGAAGTGTAAAACGCTGCCCCAATTACCCATCCACTGTCACGTACTGGGTAATAGTTACTTCCCTGAGATTCAGAGCTTGCTGGGGAGGGGAAAAGGGAGCAACCAGACAGCTACTTTCTGGATATGTGCTGAAACTCAGATTAACCGCCCTATCAAGGAAAAATGCATGTGAAGCACCCAGTGTATCTGTTTAATTAGTCATGAATATAAATCAAAGAGTTTAAGTGGTCCTTTAAATAAATATTTGTACAAATTCTTCTCATTCTCATAGACTATGTAACTGGCTGGTAAAAAGGCAAACTGTAATGATTATTACAAGCCTGAAAGCATTCAGCCCCATCCCTGATATTTTTTTTCAATCAAGTAAGTGCCCATCAAAGCTGGAATAGCATGAAGGCATCCCCACAGACAAATATTTTGCACCCATTAGACAGCATATGAAGCAAAGTTCCATGACTCCTACTCTCGCAACAGGAACAGCCAGAAAATTATGTCAGAAAGCCTTGTTTTCTGACCACAACACCTTTCCTTTTGGGATTCACGGTGATACAAACTATGGAGTTGTGTTTCAGTCTGGATCGTGAGTCTAACCTAGACTATACTATTAGGCCTAAAGTGAAGTGTATCTCACTTTAATCCTCTACTAATCCAGCAATCAGTGTTATTTCCTTGTTTAGGCTTCTCCTAGCAAAGATACAGAGGACCCTGTGGGACAATGAATTCCTTCTGGTTTAGGATAGGTTATTCCCTATCTGTATTCACCTCAGTGCACCCTGGAGCAGCAACTGCAACTCCTTCCCAGCCAAAACAGTAATTTACGCTTTTCTTCAAAGGATGGCATAAATAAGCTTTGTTTGCCACTATGAATATAAGTTTAGAAGACAAATACAGAATTTTGTATGGTTGTAAGATTAATAGGTAGGAATGTGCACAGTTTTTATGTAATTTATCTAAGTGCCTTCAATGGCAGTTTTTTGTGGGAATTGGGTATTTGAGGATGATGATCCCGGTGAGATTTCAGAAACACCAAGATACTCTAAAGGAAAATTCAGACTTTTGAATAAACAACAACACAGTTATTGGCATCTTAGATGCCCAATTATGTGTAAAAAACGGGCCCAGAGTATAATACGCAAAAAAAAAAACCCTGGCATGTGCTTCACTCTCTGTGTCTCACCCAAACAGAGCCCAACAATTGGGCAACTGTGAGTGTGTGGAGCACGGTTTGACCTACTTATCTCCAGAGATTGACTGAAACCTACACAAATAAAAGAGAAACAATAGCTCTTGTGAGTGTAACTGAAATAGTAGGGTTTGTAGCTTTGTGGTATCCATGGGTTGCCATGGTGATTCTACGGGGAACTGCAATAACTGTAGGTCTAGTTAAGATTACAAATTTCATTCCATACCTTTGGATTCTCTTATCTTTTTCCTACAAATACTTCCACTGAATTAGATACGTACAGTTCATTGTGAAACCATTAATCTGAAACTGCTTGCACCTCTGTTACAGTTGTGCAGTACTTGAAAATAACGCCAAGCTCACCTACAGGATTTTAAGATTGATTAAAACCAGCTGGTCATTTCATTATTACGTTAAACAAGATTTTCTCAAGCTATTTTCCAGCTGGATTAGAGGAGTAAGAAAATACTGGTTTACTTTTTTTTTTTTTTAAAAAAGCCAGATGAACCTATAAATAACTTCAACAAACACCTGCCTTTAAAAGGCACAATTATAATATCATATAAATATAGGATTATAAATTTAACTTGTGCATGTATTTGCTAAATTGGGTGTCAGAGCCTGTAAATGTCACTTGCATATTCAGTTATCAGTTCTGAATACCCTCGTCTCATTGAATTCACACCTGCATACCTTTGCCCTAATGTGCAAAAGAAGCATTCCCAAAAACACAGAATACCTAACAAAAACAAAGAACCAGAGGCAAAACAATGCAGCAGCTACACATACTTCTGAGCACAAAAAGCCCCCTTTGTGTACACCCATTCCAATGTTTCTATTGTCATAGTAGCTGCCAGTTTGGTTATAACTGAAATAAAACATTAATCCACCAAAAGCTTATTACTGTAGCATCAAACATCTGATTGAAGCAGGGTTAGTTTACTAAAAAGAGCTTCCATGCTCATTTTTCCACATTGTCCTCATTACACATCCCTGGCAGCATCCCCGTGGTTGACACTGCACACCCCTACCCCTGGTGAGCTTTCTGCTATTGAATGGTCTTGGAGGACCCTGCCATCACATCATTTGCATATTAGAAAACCCAGAAGCATGCTGTCACCTGAATGGGGAAAAGCAACTCTGCCATGGTCTTGGGAAAATGGTTTCATTACAGTGATAACAGAAATCGGCTCATGGAGAGAAACTACCTCACACTGGCTGTTTTCTATAGTGTTCTCAATGCAATTTGAGGGAAAGTGAAAAGGAAAAAAACTCAGAGATTATAACAGCTGCAGTTAAAAGAGGAAAGGCTCGAGAAGAATGTAATTAAAATACTACAAAAATAAAGAGCATTAATCACTGAAAACACCTGGTGGTGGTTTGATACCCTGATCTGCTTAGAATCATTTTAAGATAGGTTTCCTTAGAAGGTTGGCTAAAAGTCACAATACAGTATCGGTACAGGGTATTCTGAAATCCAAGTATCTACCAAATGGCTTCTCAGAGGGCTTGGCTCCTTCCCTCCACCCTCAGGCAGACCACCTATTGCTCCCAAGTTTTCTTTTCTCCACACGTGGGCAGCCCTACGCTCTGCAGTCTTCCTGATGATCCATACAAGTAATCAGAACTAAAACCACAGGCTAACAGATTATATTGATGGGGAAATTTTTAAGGGCCCCATGCCCATGACTCAGTTTTATTATTTATCTTTCTCAGACTTGGGCTGAAGTTGCTTCAACTTTCCAATCTCAGATTTTTTCCCAGTTTACAAACTGTGGAAACCTGAAGTAATAGTTAAGTAAGACAATTTACTACTCCAAATTTGTAGTAAATTGAACTCAGCACAATAACTACCTCCACCTCTGGATTAAAATGTGTCCTGTTGGTTTTACACTAGCATCAGTCAGAGGTAGAGCGGGACTCAGTCTCACATCCTGGATGGACTGAACGTAGGCACCCACAAAGAGCAAACTCAGGACGCTCATGTCATTTCAGATTACTGTCTCCGTACCACGGTTTGAGACCTGTTATTTGTAATAACTTCTCATCAAGTTTTGGAAATTCCTACCCTAAGGTCTCCTGACTGAATGATAACAGTTGTGATAATTTAATAGCATTATTTTTTTTTTCTTCCAGTTTTGACTGGGTTTTAATTAAATGAGGAAATTCAACATGACTGTCATCTGGTGAATACAGGGAAAACCTAAAGGTTTATCTTCTCAGAGATATAAAACAATTAGACCATTGGAATTGGGAGCTGGCCATTACAATGGCAATTACAATGGCATTGCAATGGCAAGATTCACAAATTTACATGTTCAGCAAAAATTAAATTGACTGTTAAGAAAGAGAAAAACTTAACAGAGCTATTTGTCACATTGTGCTAGCATCAGACACCATATTATACGTGGTACTTGGTTGCTTACTGGGGCTAAACCACGACACATTTTCATTAAACATGAAAACAGAAAGCTCAAGACATTAGTCTACACACTATGAGTAGGGTATTCTTGACTGACATGGAGATCGTTATGGACAGAGACCCGACTACATGATCTGGGCATCTAATTGATTTCTTGGAAGATCACAATTGTCTGTGTCAGAAATTCAAATTATATTGTAATTTTTAGCTTGTTTTTCAGGTATCTTGGAGGAATCTCATTCTGGTTTATGACCGACAATTATGTGTAGAGGTTTTATAAGAGGCAGGACATTCAAATTAATACCATGTACAAAGCTTGGAAACATTTAACTGTTCTTTGCCACCAGTTTTACTACCTATTTTCCTAACTTGGCCAGCCCCAGTTGAGCCCAGGCTCAGCTCTGCCCAGAGCTGAATTATCTTTAAGTAGATCTCTACGCTTGTCCATCTGGCTGCCAGCCAAGCTCAACTTATATAAGGAGAGATGCTACTGTTGTAGAACACTGTTCTTTCCAGAGAGATATGTCAGTAAGACCCCTTGTTTTCTGGCTCACTTGTACAAATTTTGTATAAAAGGAAATTTATCCTTGTTACTTCTTCTGGAAAAGGACATCAAACTGACTTAATTTCTCTTTAGCAGATTGACCGTGACTGCTCCCGCCCCAAATGAAAATTGTGAGTACATGCTACATTCAATGGCTTCAGGCACCTCATTTCTTTTCCTGGAGCTGCAACCCACTGAAGCAATCAAATTCATATCTGGATTTGATTTAGGGTTCACTCCAGGCACACACACAGGCAGGAGGTCCCCGCTGAGGGTGCGTTGAGTAAAACTGTAATGCGAGCTGAAATAGAGACAGCTTCCTCAGTGCTAGGAGCCAAGGCCCCTGGCTTGGAACTAACCCATGTTGTGCAAAACCACAAATGAACCTCTGTAAACCTCAGCATCACACTGACCCCTTCCTCCCCAAGAACCCAGAGAGCTGGAGCTGAGGGATTTTCACACAGTAAGCCTGTGGCTGCAGAGCACTAGGGAGGCATTAATGAGGTTTTTTGGTCACACACACAAATTGGTTCATTACAAGCTGTTGACTGGACATGAGTTCATCACCTTGGTGATCCCTCAAATCCCACATGGTTATAATTTCTTTATTACCAAACAAAAAGGTCAGATTTACTCTTGGTGTAATCCTTGTGGTCAAGGCCAAGCAATCCAAGAACGGTTTGAACCCTAATAGCTTGCTAGTGGTTGATGCTTTATACCAAACTGCAATTTGCATCTGCAAATATCAAAAGAATGGGTTTACATTCTCAACATCCTTGACATACTCGAAAGTATGTTGATGATCAGATCTCTGGCTGGAGTCTCTGGACCCTGTCCAATTCAAATGTACACTATTTAAAGTACACAAAATGCTTATTCATATGGGACCAGGGTTTGGGCAGTTTTTTAACACTAAGTATAAAAACCAGCCCTGTAGAATTATCAGCAGTTCTCACAATAAATGGCATATCTATGATGGAGTGAATATGGTAATCTCTGTCCTTTCCCCAAGGAACAATTATAGCTCATAGTCCAATCTCTAGGTAACATCCGTTTGGATGAATACTGGTTTTTTTTGTTTTCACCATTTCATAATATTTCTGCCTCTGTCTGCCTCATCCTGTTCTCTCATTCATGCTAAAGTTTTCTGCCCTCCCAGTAGAAGCACACCAAATAATTGATCCAGTATTCAGCACAACAGAGAGCGTGAAAATTTCAGGAAAGGAAGAGGCTGAAAGACCAGGAACCTGTTCTCTTGGCTTCTCCTAGATTAATATTACAGACATAATAAACAACTTTTATCCTATACATTTGTAAGAGGGAAAGCTGTGGAAACTCCAGGGCAAAACATCCTGCAGAGAAGTAATGTTATCTGCAGGAGATCGGAGAGAATTGGCAACTCATGCCAGTTTAATGTTCTTCAATAATAAAACCCTTTATTCATGAACCTACTCAGGCTGGAATGCATTTGCTTTGTGAATATCCCAAGCTTTGGTGTATAATCTTGCCCTGGTTCTAGCTGTGTCCCTCTGAAAAAGAAGGGCCTTAATTTTCTTGGATGAACTGTTACCTTGGCTCATTTTTTGGTTTTTCTTGGCTAAGGCAAGTCACCTACTGATTACAAGTTTTTGGAAAGCAGTGAAAAGTGGACCTAAATGAATCATGGAGCTAAAACTCTTCCATGAATCAGAATGTTTTAACTAAGAGTGAGTCATGCAAGGATGGAAACAGCTGTACTGAGTACCTCCAGCTTCTTTGTCAAAAGAGCCCTCAGGAAGAGTGTGCCGTCATGCTGACACCCCCTCGGCAGGGTCTGGGGGCTTTGGGCAGCAGGGCCGTGATTGGTCCTGCCAGTACCAAACAGCAGGGACACCACCTTGTGGCAATGCCATCTCTGACACTGGCAAACTGCTGGAACATGCTATGCACAATATTTATTGGATGTGCCTCCTTGTGTAGGATCTAAGCAGGAATCCCGAGAGCTGCAATTTTCTGAATCCTCTATCAGCTCAGTGTCTTGCAGCAGCCCCAGCTCCTATTAACATTGCTGGAGGGCTGGACATCGCTGCTTGATCCAGGCAAGAGATGCCCCACATATGGGATTCCTGTCTCTGTCAGCTTTGCATAGTTCAGGAAATAAACAATAGGCTGGAAGCTTTCTGATACAGTCAGCTAGTTCAGTTCAGTTCATCCAGGGTGTGAGACTGAGTCCCGCTCTACCTCTGACTGATGCTGGTGTAAAACCAACAAGACATATTTTAATCCAGAGGTGGAGATAGTGATTATGCTGAATTCAATTTACTACTATTCCTCCACCCCTTTCCTTCACCATAAGCAAGGCACTGTGTAACTGCTCCAGGTGAGCGAGATCACATCTAGCCGCAGTTATCCACCCTGTCTGCCTGGACATGGGCAGCACGCAATGTAGACCCAAGAAAGGCACACTGGCTTCTCATCCTGTTTGTGCCTTCACTTTCAACTTTAAAAGGCTCCAGCATGGATCACAGAGCCCAGAGAGTCCTATGAGCTTTGCCAAGATGTGGCAACACTCTCCATCAGTCTTCTGGGCCAAGTTGCAGGCTTTAAACACACCTGCCCTGACACCTACTCCAGGGTTTCCTAAAGAGGCTTTGCAAGGTATTCACACGGTTCTCATTGTAAATATTCATCTAGTTGGACAGTGATTTTCAGATATTATTTCAGATTTTCATTGCTGTACATTGAGGCTGGAGTAGTTAGGACGATCCAACTGATGGACTTCCAATGTTCAACCTGTCTGGCCTATGATCAGAGCTTACTCTATGGACACTTCTTTTTTTTTTTGCCATGGAAGAGCCTGCCCTCCCCTCCCAGGCTGACAGTCTGTGCTCGCTGTGTTTCCCCTGACTTGCTTAGACAGTATGAATAGAGGTACTTTCCATGTGAGTGATTGGAAGTGGCTAACTGAAGATGCAAAGGAGAAGAAAACAACTCACTAGATATGTCCACTGGACATCCTGACAGATTCACGCTATTATGGCAATGAACCAGCTGGAAGGTGATCTCTGTCTGTTTGCAAGCTCAGTAACAATTCATTTTTTAGTTATAGTTTATTTAAAGTTGTTATCTTTTCTTATGGGATTTGCTTTCATTCTAAAATATTACATCAAACATCTCTACAGCAGTTTCTATTTTTTGACTGAATCAGCCCATTGCATGCCAAAGAACCTACCTCTCCACAAGGACTACTTAACATTTTTCACTTCTCTGTAGATTCATTAAGGAGTAGCATTCAGAGAGGGCCATATAATATACAGACCACTATCATTTTGTCTGATACCTTACTCACGTTTCCAGAAGCACTGAGATTCCAGCTCTAAGCCTTCCTGAAAACCATTGGTGAAATATGTGAATCTTCTCTCTGCCTTCCTGGGCCTTGCATGGTAAGCCACAACGTCCCTGAATATGATCTCCCTTCTGGGTCTGATTGAGATGGATGCACAATTAATTCTTCCCTTTTTGTCTCTTCAGGTGATTCTTGCATCTTGTAGGCTTCTGATAATCATCCCTGCCATTTTCTACTGACCTTCATCCAGAATCAGATGCCATTTGCTAAGAAGCTTCTTTTTTGAGGCTGTTAACAGAACGACATCTCTAAGCTACTTTCTGCAGGAAGCATCTATTCTACTTATTGGCCTTTACATCCCTTGGGCAGCTCGATATAAATTTTGTTTTAACCACATTACCAGTTGCTCTCTGACGTGTCTCTATTCCCTGCCATTGATCAGCATGTCAGTGGCAATCATCATTCTTTGATCGCTGTAAGCAGCAAGCGTTAAAATGAATGATCTAAGGAAGACAATGCTGTATCTTAGGATCAGAGGTGGTTATAAGTAGAGGTATAAGAAGTTTCACTTTAACACCTGTCGGCCTTTCCAAACCATTCTGATTTCCATGCACTTACAGTTGCTTGAATTCCCATGTGGACCTCACAGTGGCACTGCTTTTGTATAAGTCTATCTGTTCTAGATTCTGGTCCTGTAAAACACTGTGACCATTAGTGCAATAACTCCAGGATGAGTGCTGAACAAAGTTTGCTACTACCACCTCCATCCACAGAAAAATCACTGAATAAATGGTCTAGAAGCAACTGGAAGAAGTCATCTAGTCCTCTGACATGGATCTGGCAGTCTTGCAATGCTGATATCACTGACAGATGGAAGAAAACTATTGTCTCATCCTAAAACCTTTTGATGAGTTTAACTATCCTACTTCTAATATTTCTCCTAAAGACTAATCTAAATATACCTTACTGTAATTCAGGATAATCTTCCTTGTCCATTCCCAGGCAATGTACTCACTTTCTCACTGAAGCTGAACACCTAGATGTTTTGATGTGTTTCGCAGACACGTGCAATTTCCCCCTCTCTAACATTAGTCTTCTCTGAAGCAGACGAGTTTTCAGAATGCATCTCTTCTTCCCTGCTCTCCCCCAGCATCTCTTGATGAAACCGTATCTGGATGTTTTCTTCTCCTTATACATCTGAGTATTTAATTCGTGCAGTCAATGATTGTACATCTTTCCCCTCTTGGCTATTTCTCCCTGATTTCAGACATATTTGCTCAGTAGGACAGAACGTATCAACAAAGTTACATGAGGTGAGAAATCATGTGGCTACATTTCGGCAGACTTGTGGATTTCTTTCCTTGGCTGAAGCAATGAACCAAGGATGTGATGCTGCTATCAGACAATTTCTGTGCTGTAACGGCACAGGCAATGGTGTAGGTATCTTCATTTCACAGCTGGCAGGAGGTTTTATGTAAATTGCAAGAAATGTTGAGTAATTTATTGAGGTTTCTTACACAGTTCTGTGTTCATCTACAAGTGAACCTAAAATACTTATGTTTACATCTGTAACAGTTCAGAGCAGCCTCAAAGCTGTTTTCAAAGGTCTTCATGGATTCATCTAGCAGAAAGGAGCAGGCAGTGAAATCTTGCTGTACGGTACCATCATTCAGAAGAAGTGGTGTAACCTGCTTGAGGACTTTCTCCCTTTCTAATCTACCTATGCACAAAGTAGATCCCAATTTCTATATATATAGTGATAAACAGAACAGGCCAATGCTAATGCTTTGACCCTAAGGCCAAGCAGCACAACACTGCTGCCATCCCTATGGATAAACTCCCCATCAGCAGCAGGAGAAAAAGAAGGTGGCTTCATGTGAAGTGCCAGGTGACATGGGTCCCTGGTGGGGACATGACAGAACCATACCCAGGCAGTGCTCATGAGACAGCTAGCTGGTACAGACCATACCACAGAACGTGGTAGTGATTAAACACCGTGAACAACGCCTGGCCATGACTTCAGCTAATCCCAGTCTCCGATTAATGTATATACTTAGATGTAGCTGGTAAGACTTTCAGGTCTAGCCTAGGCTATCAAGGAGTGCTGCATCATATTTTACTGCTGTGTAGCACTTTTACATCAGTAAAATGTTTCACAGCACTTGAGCTTAAATATCCTTTTCTATAATCTGAAGGAAGGAAAAGAAGATAAAAGGTAAAATACCTATCAAAGCATGGCTGAACAAGAAGGTCAAAATTGCTTGTTACATGACTTAAAAGACTAGCACCATACTCCAACTAAACTAATTTTCCAAGCCCGCTCACCCTCCTCATCCCCTGCAGAAGTTTGCAGCTTAGTTAAATTTAGCTGCAAGAAATTCTTTTGCAGCTAGTCTCCATGATTATATGAAGTCGTTCTTTGATTAGGAATGCAGAAAAAAATTAGGATGAGTATCACCAGAGTAAAAAGGGAAGCACAAGTTAGATTGGGAAATGAGTCATCCCGTCTGAAGTGTGTAAACTAAAAGAAACAGGAAATCCAGAACACCTCTTTGTGAGAGAAAACATTGTAGTGGCTGAAACCTATCATGAAAGCTAGCAGGGTAAAGTACAGGAGATTTGACACACTTTGTGACATAGTTGTAATTGTTTTTGTAAGCTTTAGAAACATTTTGGAAAAAAATTAACAAAAATTTCCAGATTTGCTACAAAATTATAACAATATCCAAAGAACAGAAAACAAACAGAGGAAAGTTTCAACACTTACTTATAACAAAGATGTTACAGATCAGACTACAGTCAATATTTTGGTATGATTTAGCCAGTTATTTCCTCTTCAGATAAAAAGCACTGTATGAAACAGTAACAGATGTGATTTTTACAGTGGTTAAAAACCCTTTAGCTATTCACCTTCATGGAGTGAGTTTCTTCACTGACTGCTTGACAGGTATGGGTAATTGATGGATCATTCAGGAAATTCCACACGGGCAGACACCATATGCCACAAGACACATTAATTCCTACCATCGCTCCTTGGTTTACCTCTCCAGTCATGTTCAAAATTCTGGCAATCCTCAATGGAAATTGTTGATCTTAAGAGAATTATGTAACTTCCTGTAAATTTAGCATTTGAAACACATAAACAAGTGTCCCGGCTAATGCACTGCCAATGCAAGCCCACCATATGCTTTCTTTTAACAGCAAGCTGTATAACCATAGGTGGCTGTGTAGCACTAAGCAAAATATTCACAGTGCTTTCGCATGAAGTCTTTATTCCACATTTTTTGAAAGGCTCAGCTGCCAGGTTATGAGGGAGCGCTCCTTTTGCTACTGTCCTGAATCATTCCTGATCCATTAAATCACTACAGATTGCAAACAGACAGCATCAGTATTAGTTGTCTCTGTTTCCAATTTAAATTAAAAGAAAAGAATCAATAACAAAACTCTCCTAGTGATATGTTCCGAAATATTCTTACTAAACTGGCACTCTGTAATAATTTTTTACCTTTTAAGACAAGCCATTTCCATATCCATTTGGAGCTTCCTAGCTCCAATTTGTGAACAGAGATTTTTGTCTATGCATTTCTAAAGATCAACCTTCTACAGTATGGGACTGTGCTGCTTCTTTGCTTTTCAGACCACAGTGTTCCATTCCCCATAAGAAAGAACAACTTTCTTTCAACTGGCATATATCACATCTTAAAAAAAAAAAAAAGGCCTACAATCTGTCATCAACAAAACCAGTTCTGAGACTTGTCATTTTTATCAGAGAAAAAGTGTTTATATTTTATTTTCCATCCGGAGGCTGATACACATGAAAGATGAATTAGTTCAATACAAACTCCAGTGGAGAAACCTTGTTCCTTAGCTCAGATGCAAGATCACAGGGATTTAAAAGCCCAAAATAAAATTCTGCTGATAGCCTAAGTGAGAAAAGTTACCAAAAGATAATGCCAGTTCAAAAAAACCCCATGTGCCTTTAACTAATTCCCAAGTCTTTCCTTGAAGTGTAATTTATCACCTTTGGGTTTTTAATATGCCTGAAGCAGTAGCATAAGAGCAACTCCCCCATCACTTAGCTGGTGTCAGTGCTCACCTGGGCCTGTCTCCCGGCCATCTTCACTTGGCAGCAGGTCTCTAAGACTTAGTTTGTACAGATAAAATCAAATCCTTCAGAGCATGTGCCGCCAGGGGCCTGAACGGGTCTAAAATGTGTTCGACGATGCAGATTCATCTCTGACCTGCAACTGATAACCGTAGATGCAGTTCGGATTCCTGTGCCTGCAGGTTAGGTTATTAGTCACAGGTATTTTATTATTGGTACCCATGGTTAATAATAGATGTTTTCAGACTGTCTGTGTGTGCCTGTGCAAAATTACGGTCTGCTCTGGAAAACTTGGTCCTTTGCATTGTATGAGTGAACTGTTGCTTAGGGCTACAGCAGCGCTGTGACCCCACCATGCTCAGAGACCACCAGAGCCCACTGTAGCCCTGGGACGGGCAAATGAGGAGAGAGAAGGTGACTGTGATTAAGCTTCAACAGCAGGCAAAAAATTCATCTTCTCTGAAGGGTTTTATGATTTTTGAAATTCAGGTTCCCTCCTAGGGGAGAGCCTTAACCCCACCTTCTGAAATGCTCTGTGATTGACATCTGTGGGCAGGGAAAGGGGTGTGAAAACTTGAGATATTCATCATTCAGGAGTTTAAACATACCTTTCAAAATGGATTCATAGTAGTTTTCCTCTTCTGTCATCACTGAACATATATTTTAACATTTGCAGAGGCTAAAGTTTATGAGGATAACAAAGAATAATCTCAATTCACTGAAAAATAGAACAATTTAGAAGTGTCTGTAATTTTTTAGTTCTACCAAATAGTAAGATCCCCAAAAGATGCCAAGACTAGAATAAAGCCTGCATGTAAAATAGCCGTGGAATTTTGTCCTTTCTTGGTGAAACTG
The DNA here is from genome assembly GCF_000690775.1 of Eurypyga helias. NCBI lineage: Eukaryota > Metazoa > Chordata > Aves > Eurypygiformes > Eurypygidae > Eurypyga > Eurypyga helias. The sequence goes on from NW_010235574.1 coordinate 16,720, forward strand.
TGAGGAGTAAGTCAGTGCTGGAATTAGTACCCACTTCTTAACAGCCTCAGTGAGGAGATAGATATTCCCAGGGAAGACTTAGAGGAAGCACACACTTCTGGGGTTCAAAAGATTACTAAATATTATATACGACATTGCTATTGTGATACATGAGGTACAGGGTATGCCTGGAGGTCACACAGGATTGCCTCATTTTTTCTGCTTTGAAGAATTTCTCATGCATTCATCCGAATCCAGCCCAGCCCATCCAGCCGGAGCCTGGCACAAGGCACCTAGGAAGTGAACATGGTTCTCACGATCTGAAAAGTTCTGTCAAAGATTGCCTTTTATCCCCCCTAAGAGCCTATAATTACCAGCTCTTGCAAACTTCAGTGATAAGGTGCTTTAAATGCTGCAATGCCACAGTATCCTTTAGAAAGTGCTTTCGCCCACCTGATGGTAATCACTATCTTCATCTCTACCTCAGCACCTTTGTACCTCCCACGTTTCTAACTCAGGTATTTTCAGGTGCTGTTTTGGTAGCAATAACAAGAGGGTGCTCATATTCGCTTTCTTAGTGCAGTGTTAAGCCTTTGATGAAACAGTGCCATTGTGTGATATGACCTATTTTCATGAATTTTGACACAGAGCAAGGGCATTTCTTCACTACTTTCATGTGCTTTAAGACAGTTCCTCAGACACCAGTTGGTCCTGGGAGCTGGGAACTGGCATACTGCTTGTGTCTTGGAATCAGTCCCGCTCAAGGGCAAAAAGAAGTGCAAATAATAAAAAATAATACATGACCTGCTTGATGAAGTTGATCTACAACATTCAGATTTTTGTCACTTCTCATGAGAAAATCAGGCAATTTATAATAAGCCTCAGTGATGTGAAGCCCCTTCTAGAAAGGAAGGAATTCATTACTGCTCTCAAGAATGATGGAGACTCAGACTCAATTCAGTATCAATCAATTTAATATCCGTCTGGCATTTCAAATCTATAAGAAGGACAAGATCTCACCTTACCAGGTTGAGATGCTGTTTCAGCCACTCCCCTTGATTATCCTTCTCATTAATATCTCTTACTGTCTATCATAAAGTTTTCTGTTCACAGTTTCAGGCCCTTGCTTCTTATCGTATCACCCTCTAAGAATTATAATCTTCTTTGTATTTATTGTTACTCTGCAGATATATATAAACTATGATCACATCCTTCCTGAATCTTCACTGTAATAGACTGCATAAATTCAGCTCTCTCCATGTCTCCACTTACAATTTTTTCTCTAATACTTCTATCTTTCTTCTTACCCTTTGTATTTCTTTGGGTTCTCTGCTGCCTTCTAAATGGTGCCATTCTTTTGATGACAAAACCTATTTTTTACCAATGACAGAACAAAATGAGCAAAGAAAAGGCTTCTTTTTTTTAAACTTTACCTTTTTCCTTTACAAAGTCAGAAAGATTAAAGGTAAAATTCTCTAGTTCCGTTTTCCACCTGTGGCTGTTCCTATCTTTTGACCATCAGTAAAGATCATAAATTGCCCAAGAGTTACGGAGCTTATAACAGCAGTCACTGTCTATAGCAGCTATCTGTTATATACTCATTAAGTTCTCCTTTCCAGAACATTTCTCCAGGGACAATGATACAAAATCTAACGACAATAAAAACCGCTGTGGGAAAAATTGAATAGCCCAGGGGCATTCTTTTCAGCATATCTTTCAGAGATATGCCTAGCAAAGGTCTGTAGCAACTTAACATTGTTGTCATCAAAGAAGAAAGTGTGTCTGTATAGAAGAAATCGTGTTCTCTGCAAAGCTGCCCTTTCACACACACAAACATGTAAATTTGTAGGATGAGTTCCAGATGGAGCATGTTTTCTAACATTTTCCACAAAAACTAGTTTATATCCTAATGACCCTTGGCTAAATTAAAAAATACTATATTCTTGTCTGTACTTTAATTGTTCTACTCAGCAGAATGAATATCTTTGAGTCTTTTCCTCTTATGTTTTGCATTTTGGTGTGAACTTGGTCACTAGTTTTGCCAGTATCTTTGTGCCTGGTACAATTCAGTCTCCTCATGAAAACACTGGTATTTGTCACCTCTGTTCTTATCAAATAGCAGTTATTCCTTGGCAATACAACACATATCAGAGGTACTTGGTTTCATTTACTTTTTCTTCTGCAGTCCAGATTACTACAGTGTTAAGCATAGATATTTTTATGTGGGGTTTTTCCACTGGAAATTTTTTTGGAAAACCTGTGGAATTTGCTGCTTCTGAGATCCTGCTCTCTGCTGAGATCAGGAATCTGCTACTATGTCAGGACTTGTGGGGGTTCTTCTATTGTCAGAGGGAAATGTGTGAATGTAAAGCATGAAGAGAAATAGGAAGGACCTGATAATTTGTCCATAAATCTTGTGCTATTCTTAGCTTCCGATTTGTAAAATCCATAAGAATAAACCAATTTCTGACATCATGTTCATGCTAAGTTCTAAAAGAAAATCAGGACTGAAACAAACGTTTCCTTTTCCACATCCATAATCTTTTCTCCCACACACAGCACTCTCTAGGCTCCACAGTGTATAAGAGCTGACACTATGTAATTTATTCACTGTATTCTCTTCTGCAGCAGCTATAAATTCATCTGCAGAATTCACAAATGGTAGGCACATAATATTTGTCACTTTGATATATAAACACTAACTAATCATGAGGTGAGCTGGAAATATATATTCTTTGACTAGGAAGCCTGTGTACAACACTAAAACTGAGGAAGGGGGTTAGGCTTTGAGAAAACTGACTGCTTTCACTGTGTTACGCCCCATTATCACAAGTACAAACCTCACATCAGTGAATCCTCACACAATGCCTGTTTGATATAGGAAAATAGTATGAAAATATGTAGCAGCAGGGAGAGATGGTAGCTTAACACACCTGCAGGCAGACCCTGTTTTGGCACTGTCAAAAGTAGCCCTTTGACTGCTTATAGTGGGGTGTTTGGTTTGGTTCCCTAAATATTTTGCAATTGTCTAGTACTGTGCTTTATACATTTTATTGCTAATCTTGATCCTGAATGTACAGTTGGCTGCCTCTTAATTACCTGTAGATTATATATCTATAGATTATATATCTATATATAAATGAGCCTTTATCCTCATTTGAAATAAACCACATTGTGTTGGGTTCAGTCAGGG
>NW_010235574.1:20470-51965 GCF_000690775.1 Eurypyga helias
GAGCAACTGTATCATAATTGTATTATATGTTTTATTTCCTATTATTTTTATTACTTATTATTAGTAGCATTTGTGTATATTAATTTAGATTTAATTAGTAAATAGTTCTTATCTCAATTTTATGAGATTCCTTGGTTTTTTCCTCTGATTCTCCCCCTCTGCTGGCAAAGAGGAAGGGGGATCTGTGAGAGCGGCTTCATGGTATTTTGCTAGCCAGAGTTAAACCACGATACACATGAATTGAGCATTTTTCCCCTGCAGCAATCACCATCATTTGTTTTATCTTTCCAGGTAGAAATAGTTGTTATGAAGTTAATGAGATAGTTTGGTCTTTAGTGTGGTATGGTATGTTGCAGTTTACTCCAGCAGAAGGTACAGGTAACTCTGTCTAACAAGAAGGGAACTGAGGTCCAGCACTACTGTAACTGAGGGATAAGGAACATGACAGCCACATGGGAGACCTGTGCTCTTCTCAGTTTTCCTGTTCACTTCCTCCAGCATCAGTAGCAGGGGAATTTGCTTCTCCAGATCCTGAAATACTAAGCCTTTGTATTTAAATACAACCAAAGTGAGGCAATACACTTTGCTATGTGTTGTACAGTACCTAACTCAGTGAGGCCCCAATGGCTTTCAGACTGTCCAAATGAACTGAAACAAAACCACTGAAATTGTACCATTTGCTGACTACAGTATGGCTACTTACATTTGAGCCATAAATATAGCAGTACAATAGAGAACACAGAGGAGTTACCTCCATCATTTCTCTCTCTGAATTTCTTTGATGATCACTAGTTAAGGATATGCCTATTTATACATACTTATATTCTTGAAGAGAATATAAATATTCTCTTTACTCTTGGCACTAACTGTTGTCCTGGGGATCTTGGTTGATAAGAAATGTTTCAGTACTTCTTCCCGTAAGTACAGAGACATGAGACTTCTCAGGAATATTTTTGTAGGGTTTGAGGGGTTTTATGAGGCTTTTCACGTCAGGTAAGCATAGAACAAAATAAACAACAACTGCATTTCTTTCCAAACCATGGCTGTGGAAAAGTAACAAGTTTGCTTAATTTTGTTTACAGTTCTCACTAAAAGGTTTGTTTAGACACTGCTCAATTGCCAAGATCGTACTGTAGAAATGAGCATGTCCTGTGTGGCCTCAAGTAAGTGTATGGCTTTGTGCTTTGTTCTGAGAAATGCTGTCATTTGGATCTGAACCAAATGTCTTCACAGGGAAAAAGTTGCCACCTTCTGCCAGGGAAGGCTGTAAATAAACGCTATGGTTCAAATTTGTCTGAATATGGAGAAAGCTAATCTCTGTGATTGTGACTTACACACAATAGAAAATAAGAGTTGCCCTCTTCTCTCATATTTAGTTCTGAGTGTCTTTCTCAATTCTTGGAAGTATCAATTATGAGGATAGGTTTAATTGTGCCTCTAAGTGCATTCCAGCTCCTTGCTGTTGATTTTTGACTTGAATATGAAAGACGTAAAGTCTGCATGACCCCACAGTGCAGAATGACTCTTGCTGCTTATACAACTATAGCCACTGTAAGCAGGACACCAGATGAGAATATGAACCCTGTCAGCAGTGTCCTCACAGCTCAGCAACACAGAGAGACTAAAATGCTGGACAATTATGCAGTGCTATGCAGTGCACAAAGGTAAAGGGTGGGAGTATGACCCCACGCATCCCCATGACTGCTTGGCCTGGAGTGTATGTGACTATCTGACTAACTAGCTATCAGCTGGTTCACTAGCTAACCCACTAACTAGCTAACACAGGCTGTGAGGTACCGCAAGACGATATAGACAGACTTTCAAGCATGGTAGTGGGCTCAGAACATTTTACGTGAGGATGAGAAGTTTGGAGCAGCTCATGGCAGAGAGCCTTAGATGCTGCCCCTCCTCTACCAAAACTTTTGCATCCACTCAGTGCTTGTCACCTGATATCCTGAGGATGCTGCAGTCCCCTCATGCTCAGGTCCCAGGCCCAGAGCATCAGGCTGACCACAGGCAAAGCAGTTGTGATGGTAAGGACTCCCAGAGAGTCATTCTGCCCATCTTCCTTCCCAGAGACTGTGAGGCCTGGGGTGAGGGGGGCTCCTTTCTTTAACCATTCATTAATGAGTGCATCCTGTTGCTGCAGACACAGGATTTAGTTTTCCATTACTCCCATGTGACACCTTGTAGGGCATGTTAGAAAAATTCCAAGTGGAGATGGAGCAGGCAATAGGTACTGGAGTGTCACTTGGAAACCACAGGGGAATTACAACACGTCTTTTCCCTTTGAGTGATGGTGACCTGCTCTGACAAGCCCCTGCCACGTAGGAGACAGCAGGATGGTTTGTAGAGGAGCCTACAGCCAAGGAAGCAAAGGTTTGTGGGTTGGTTTCCCTTCGGAAAGTTTCGGACCACATGTGTAGTGTAAACAACATTATCCCCCAGGGACCTGTGTGCTGAGGTTTTTTTTCAAAACAAGAGCCCAGAGCCTTCAGACAGCAGAGCAGCCCTTCAGCTTTTGGAGCAGGAGGTGACTTCTGCCATTGCCCAGAACTGTCACAATATTCAACTATGTAAGTGCTATTCCCTTTTTACAAAGGCTTAATTCTGACTTGATTTTCAATAATCCCATGTCAACAGAAGACTTGGTTTACACCAATGCTCAAGACCTAAGAATTCACCTTTTATCATATGTTTTGTTGAGTAAGAAAACAGACTGACTGGTGATTTTATTACTACATTCTCAATGCCTTGATGAATAAATCCAACACAGCTGTCATTCATGGGACAGCATGATGGCAAAACACAGTGGAGTTTCTCCATAATCATTCTTACTGAAAGAGAAAACAGGGATGGAAAGCAAAAAACTTCGGTTTTGCAGAATGCCATTTTCAGTTTGCTCCAGAACGTCATTACTGTATATCAAATGTGAGCTGGCAAGCATCTGCTTCTTAGCAGAAAAGTGAAATATTTTGTTGGGGCTAGAGATAGTTTAATATCTGTGATAAATCATCTGTAGGAGGTAGGGAAGAAGGAAAAAATTGCTATAGAGCTCGTGCAGAGAAGCAGGATTGGCTGAGCCTGCTTACAATTCCGAGCAGAACTGCATTTGTATTAACACCAGGAGCTTTGAAAGATCACACCTCAGTAGCCAAATTTCGTTCAGCATCATAGGAATATAGCCATCTGAAAATGAAGCTAAATTTGGTCACCATTGTAAAACTTCACCCCCCTCTTTCTTTCCTTTTATTTTGCTTTTGAGAAGAACAAAAAACAACCAATTAACCTCCTGCTAAAGGGATCACATGAATATCTACAGATCAAGGAACATAGGTCAACATGAAGAGGAGAGTAGAAGCTAAATCCAGGCAACTGTGGCAACAAATCAAATAAATAGAATAGCTTTTGACAGCCTGAACTGGAAAAAGGCAGCTTCTGCCAGCACAGGAGAGCTAGTCTGCTTTGCCATAGTCTTAGGTTATATAATAAGAGAGCATAAATAGAAAGAAAAGCAGAGGTAACCACAGACCCAGAATAAATATGAGATCAATGAACCATTCCACACTTAAAAGATCTCACCCAAATAACCTTGGCACATTAAAAAACAGTAAAGTCTATCTCTTGTGCAAATTTGTAATAAAAATAACTACAAAGAGTTGAATCTGATCTGGGAACAAGACCATCCTTTACCTTATGCTTATGTCCTTTACCCTTGCTCAGTATCCAGATTATAGACCTAGTGTGACCTTTGTACTGCAGAGTGCTGACTGCTGAATGTACAAGGGAGTAAATGGTGAGGACAGCCCAAACAGAAAATAAGCTTTGCCTTATCGGGCCTTCCAGCCTCATAATGCTCTGGTTTCTCCCTCACAAAAGAAAGCAAGAAACAAGAAACTGAACCATGCTGAATCCCTTACTGAGGATCAACTGTCATGAGACAACACAAGTCTCAGATATTTCCACAGCCTGGTGGAGGCACAGATCTGCTTCCATTTCTGTCTGGAGAAGAAAAGCATGTGGTCCCATTTTACATTTGAAGAAGAGGTAAATCTGTACTAGAGGGCCAAAAGCATATGAGTAAACTGAGCTTGTAGGAGATTTTGTTGTTGTTGTTGGTTTTGTTTTGGGTTTTTTTTAAGAATATTAAATGTCTGTGGTTATAAATTAATTTTCTTGGATATTGTGCAACTCCATCCAGCTTAGACAGCTTTTGGGTCATAGTTTCCAATTTATGGAAAATTCCCTTAATGTTTCTCCAAGATTCTTTGAGTACTTCCACTTGTTAAAAAATTCTGTATTTCAGTGACACAAATGCAGGTCTAGTAGAGTTATAGACATACTGAAAAATCTCATTTGAATGTTCTTAAAATCAGCTAGAAGACATTAAATTCTCAGCAGCAGGTATTTCATGTCAATTAGCATATAGAAACCTTGGCTGAGATTCCTCTGGGGTAGATACCACAACACTTTCATTTCAGGCAATTGTCCCTCAGAATAGCATCCAAAATCCAGAGCTGGAACTCCTGACAGATGCTGAGGAGGCCTCTTCCATGGCAGCCTGATCCAAGCTTATCACATCAGAGCTGCCCTTGAGCACCAGCAGCCAAACTCCTGGGCAGGGGGGAAGAGGTTGCTGAACACTTTGGTGTGCTCAGGGCCATGACACCCTTCTGTGGGTCCAAGCTCCTGAGCTACTCAACAGGACCATTCCCTGAGTTTGGTTTCCACTCCTGACTTTTACGTCCTCTTCTAAGAAATGCTTCCTTCTGCCCATAGAGCCAAGGCTAGCCCATGGCTTCGCATACTGAGCTGAGAGACTCAAGCATTAAGAAGACCTCTTCTCAACCTCAGGGGATTCAAACTTATGTTCTCTTGGAATATGTGAGTACACTATCAGGTGAATAAGTTGCTGCTGGAGAGTATCTGACCATTCTGACTAAACTGACTCTTCATCCAGTGATGATGGCAGGATTTAATGAACAAGAAAGAGAAAGCTCAGATAGAAGCTTTGGTCAATAGGATAATGTTTAGACAATTTTGTTATAAGAAAGAAAATCCTGAGGGATTGGTGTGTGTTCATGTGGGGGATTTTTTCTTTTTTTTTTTTAAACCTGTAACTACTGTAAAATGCATATACAGTTCCTAGTAGCTAGGACTAGCTACATAGCTAGTACCTAGGACTACTACCAGCTGCTAGCTGGTAGCTAGAACTAGGAATTTCAAACTGCTTTTCACTGCATTTTTTTTTAATTATTATTAGTTTCTGTATAGTACATAAGTTTAAAATACCCAAGACATGAAAATACCCTTTCTTTGTTGAAGAAACCCCCTATCAATACAGGAAATATGTTAACAAATGAGACTGGGGAAGTCACTGATGTTACTCTGATCCTGTAGAGTTAGTTTGACAACAAAAGCTAAAAGGAATTACCTGTTTCTACATAAACTTTGTTGATGGACAGAAGGAAATCCTATAAGCCCTTTCTGCCCATTTAACCTCCTGGGTGTCAGATTCTTTTGCAGAATCGATCTTCCTGGTAAAGCAGATCCTCACTAAAGGAGGAATAAAGCAATTGGGAATTTCCTGATTTTGCAGAAAAGCAGGTGTGTCTTCCATGTGTATTCCATGGACTTAGAGCTATTTCACAGAAAATAAGAGATTGCTGTTCATCTTCAGCAAAAAACTATGAGCTCAGGTAGCCCCTGAAGCACCCGATTCCCAGCACACTTTCAAAAGACACTTTTGAAGGTCAGACTAAGCCATGTGCTTTTCCACATTTCGGATGCCAGGTAGAGGTGGAGATTACTGAAGGCATCCCCTGCTAGGAGGTTCATCCCACAGCTGGATCATATGTGTACAGGCTCTCTTCACTAGCTGTGGGTAACTGGGACATCTTCTGAAAGCCTGACTGAGCTCTGAAAGCCTCTGACGCACTGGAGATGGGAAGAAAGGTGTTGTTATAATTTTTGTCTGTTTCCCATTCCCACATAAATTGTCGTTTTTTTGTTTTTTTTTTTAATTGGCAATAGATTAGTTTTCTTCAAGTCAAGTCTGTTTTGCCTGCAATGGTAACTGGGAAGTGATCTCCCTGTCTTCATCTTGATCCATGACCATTTTTATCTGAATATCTCTCATCCAGTGGAATGTGGGAGTGAGCAGCTGGGCAGGTGTTTAGCTGTTATTCAGGGCTAACCCACCACAGCACTGAGGGAAGTAAGGGAAGAGACAGTCCTGTCCTTAACAAGCAGCTGGGATGTGGCCAGTACATTAATCTGGGCTGAAGCAGCCAGAAATATGAGTTGCCTCCATACTTTTAAAATCCATCATTAAGAGAAATACAGTTCAAACCGGCCATGGAAAATAAGCAGCCTTTTTCATAGTCACTTTGAGAATTTTCTTGATGAATATCCTTCTTACAGGTGTTCTTTCATCAGAGCATGCTCCTCCAAATAACTTCTATTCCCTAGAGAGGAAATACCTAGCAGGGTGTTTCATTTTTTACACCAGATCTTCAACCAAAACATACAAAATAAATGCTGGAAAAGCTGTGTCAGTTCTTCCTGCCCCCAGCTTCCTGTGGAATTTCAGCCACTGGGAGATCTTGCTTCATGTTTTCCAGGCCCAGGACAGCAGATACAGTAGTTTCAGTGCCATGTTTTGGAATTAAATAGGAAATTGTCTGAAGGACAGAAGACATGGAGACAATTCCTAGTTAAGCTAAGAAACGAGCCGATAAACTTCACTGGTGCCTTTGGAAATGCCTCCACCAGGGCCTTTCAAACCTACGTCACGTCACATGTTTTATTAATGGATGCGCACATCAAAAGCTGTTATTTCTCCTCAGTAGTTTCCTAATGTGCTCTCCACTGCACTTCCCCTAGTTCTCAAATGCATTTTGCCTTTTGGGCATCTTGGGCAAAAGAATATTCCATTAGGGGCTGGCAATTTGGAGTGCTCCCAGGATGGCATCGCTTTTGCCCACGCCTGGCATATTGCTTAGCAACGCTGAGGAACATTTATTGCACATCCTGCTATTTATGTTTCATGCTTCACGTGTTGACTCTCCATCCTGCCTCCAAGCTCTTCTGATGGAATTGCTGAACGTTAGATGCCCCTATAGTGATGGACAAATGCAAGCCCCTGTTCTGTCCCTATGAACTAAGCAGGTAAATTATTTCACCTGCTGCAACAAGCCTGTCAGGTTTTCCTGCTTGTTATGGCAAGTTACAGCACCTGATTAATATCAAATATATGTTCCTTGTTAAAGTAATGCTATATTCACAGATACAGGAATTACAATAAGGATGCTCCTAATCTTTAAAGCTGATGATGATTCACCTACAGTGTTTTTTTAACAAAGTAATCATTCCATTTTGTACAAATAAGTCCTGCCTTCACTGGTACATTCCAAAAGATCCCCTGGCCCTTTGGTGTCCCTCAGTTTTACTGGTGCAGCTGTAGCTCCATACTGGTATTCCTGACATGCACTTCTTTCAAGGAGCACAGCTGACTGGGAAAGACTGGGAATGACTGGGCAGCAGCACACAGAGTGGCTGAAGGTGACCAAGAACACCAACTGCACCCAGCAACTGCTAGCTAGGGTTTTTTAGTATTTTTGTTCTTCCCGCTTTTCTCTGTCTAGAGCAACCCAGACCAACACCATAATGTGCTATGCTACTGTGCAGCAGCTGCAGTACACATAAAAATAATAAGGTGTAGGATTTTCTGTCTGAGAAGCTTCACATTGTAAGTATGTGACTCTGTTTACAGTTGTTTAGAGAGGAGCTCAACAGTTCAATATAGGTTTAGAATTGAAATTTATCCTTCTACCCCCAAATGAATGTTTTTCAGGGAGGAAGGAGAGAGAAAATTCTCTTCAATATCCAGCTGAATTGCTTCACAGTGAATTAAAGTGTCTACCAAAGAGCAAAATCTATATATGTTGAATATAAATAAGATGTGGAAACATAGGGGAAAGTATCAATAATAGCTGTCTGAAATGCGATGGGCTAGATTCACAGAGGTGTGTGAAAACCTCCTTCTGCTCTCATTTCATTTAGCATCTCTCAGATTTCACTCTGGGATTTGGGGCTTCAGTCTGATTTTAAAGAACTATTTCTGGAAGCAGCCAAGCTATGTTCTGGGAACCAATCCCAGTAATTGAACATGAAAAATAAACTATGACCGTATACCTGATGCACTATTTCCATTTTCCTTATGCATTTGACTGGAAAGAAGATGAGAAAGAGCATCTTATGAAATATTTTACATGAATTTAAGATAGCCATCTGTAGAATACATATCCAGCACTGGACACTGCAACTTTAACACAAAGAATCAACTCAAACCTTGATGTGAGTGGCAATTATTTCTGTATGTAGTCAAATACTACATTTCTGGGGAAGAATGGAATACTTTGTTGGAGAAGAAATAAGAATATAATTTTAGAAAGCAGGATATTAAGTACAGTTGGGAATATAGAAAATTTCAGATTAAAATTGTATAAATTACACTCATATAAAAATGTGTCCGTTACTGCCATTACGAAATAAATGAAAGCACAACAGTGGTGAAAAATCTGTTACGAGATTCAGGAAGCTCAATTTCTCACAGTCTTAAGTGCTGTGAATCAGAATATATGCACACAAGATATTTCATATTTTCTAGAGAAATTACAGTGAAATTAGACGTTTTATCAATGATTCTTTTTAAGTTTCCAAGGCACATCTAGCTGAAATGGCATGCAGATAAGGTTTTTTGTTGTTTGGGTAGTGTCTTGAAAGAATCACCACAGATTTGAAAGCTAATAATGGATCTCTAAGAGCAGAATCAGTGCAAGGGAGAAATTGCCATGTGTATCTAACTGTTCATTACTAAGAACTGTAATACAGCAAGCCTCCTCAACAAAAATCTAAACTAACAGTAGCATCCTACTCAGGATATAAAATAAATGTGAGGAAAAAAATATGGACATATGTTTCAGTTAACATCAATGTTTTTCCTTCTGCCAACAGGAATGGCAGTTTTCTTCTGCAGGTAGGAATGAATGGACCAAAGAGGACGATTGTGCTCAAATCCCACTCGGGGAAAGTGGCAGCTCACTCACTCTTGTGCAAAGCAGAGGTGAGGATCAATACCAAGTGCTGCAATACAGGCACATAAGAAAAGCAATACTCCCTGTTCACAGCCCCGCGAGTGATGGTGGCTCACAGCCTTCAGCCCCACTTTGTCAATGTGCTATCTACTGGCAGGATGGGGAAGTCCAAGCAGCTGTTTGAGCAACACCATCTCTAGTGTAAGGTAATTCTTCCCGAGTAAGGGATCGCACCCAGCAGTTGCCCACTGAGCTTTGGCTGCCTTTGTGCAAGACTCCTGGCAAAGTCTTAACGGAGCCTCGGGGTGAGTAATCCCGATGCTAAATTGTAGGTCAAGCAGGTTGTGGAGTTCCCCGCCCCATTACAACAGGAGCTACCTGATTACTTAAACTTGTTGAGACTACTACCTCCTTTGGAAACTAAAGCCTTTTCTGTCAGTTGTACTTTGGTGTGGGAGTATCAGTCTTGAAATCACAGCCATCATTCACACCACACAGGGAACAAGAGTTTCTTCTGGCCCTTTTACTTCAACAGCTGAGCCAGAAGTCCCACAGTAGTCACAGAGTTCACAAATGCTACATACTGATCACAGAGCAACAGCCATACATCAGCTGTGATCAGGAGTAGTTCTCATCAAGAAAAGATATGCTCCAAATTCCTGGTGGGAGCTGAGTGAGCCTGAAAAGCTCTGCCTTGATCTGTCTGGTCAGTGCCATCACATCGTCTTTCAGGACAGAAGCTTTCCCAGGTGAAAGCCATCCGAAGACAGATAGCACATTGAGTTCAGATTTCAAACTTAACTTGGGCTGCTGGAGACTGATGGCAGAAATCAGCTATCAGTAAAGTCAGTCTGAAAGGATTTTAGGTCAAGCGAGGACTACTGGTAGTCAGAAAATGTGGGTCTAGGAGGTAAAAGCCTTCGAGAAACCTTATGTTCCTTCAGGTCTCCCAGCCAAATATTTTAAAGAAGCTGATAAACACTTGCTGGTGCAGAAATGCTCTTTCTTTCAGAAGACTGCAGAACACGCACATTGTTTTTAAGGCAGGCAAGCCACCTCTTTTTTTTTTTTTTTTTTTTCCCCAGAATTCCGAATATCTGCTGACACCCTCAGGCAGAAAGGCAAATTTTATTTTACTTTAAAAGGACTGTGCTTCTCTCTCTAAAACCAACAACCAAAAAAACCATCCAAAGTAACTCAGGAGGAGGAGTTTGCTCATTTTACCCAACTCAGCTGCAAAAACATCCAAAAGTAGCTCATCTGTAACATCCTGTGCTCAGGGCTGTGCTAACAGGCCACCGTTCGTGTTCTGAGCAATCTATAACAGAAGTCTGAAATATTTTTTATTTGCTTCTTTATCCTTGGTTATTCAGAGTTTTTATCTCCCTACAGCATCTTCAGTTACTAGACAGTAAACACTCTCAAGGTGAGAATTGCTCAGGAGGCCCAGAGCATGCTTTGGGAACTGCTGAAAGCCAGGCAGTAGGTGCCATCTTCTCCAGGAGTAAGAGAAAACCAAGAAGCAAAGAGGCAGAGTAGCTCCGTGTTCAAACAGTAGTGATAGGGCTGTCCTGTTCCTGTGGTCCTGGGCACCACAAGAGTCTGACTGCATCCTGGTGATGACACCCAAAGTCCTATCCTCAGCCTCCTCCTACTTAAATCATTCCTTCTAACGTGACAGCTCTGTGTGATTAGGTGAGAATTTAAGTAGCTCTTTAAAAATAAATTTATTCATTTGTAAAATTAAAAAGAGAAAAGGGAAGGGTAAGGAGAGAAGGAAAGCAAAGCTATTTATTCCACTCTCATTATCTTAAATTGGTTTCCTCCTTATTGGGTGAGAAATGTTGCACTTCTCAGGCTCATTTGAACCGTCAGCATCCTCATTTCCATGTGCTTCACTGCTAAAAGGAAACAACAGGGACACTGCTTAGTTCTGAAACACCTTTCCTGTCCCATGTTGTTTACTGGAGGAGGTGATTTTCCAGATAAGGAAACTACCTGTTACTGTACATTAAAGAGGTTTCAGATTTGCTGTGATCCTGTGTGAAATCCAGATGTACTGGAGCTAGGGTCATACCCTCTCCTGCTAGCGTCACGGAAGACAATATAAAAAGGTCTTTTTAATGAAAACATGACCCAGAGTAACCAAGTTTTCCTATCCCTGTTTAACATATATCTCTAAACACTTGCTCTGGCTTGGAATTTTACTCCAAGAGTAGCATCTTGCTCAGAGGACTGCCAAGTTGCCATGTGCAAATACATACCATTGACCTGTGAATGCCACAATGCAGGCTTCAACAGCAAAGGGCACACAGGAGGTGATAGGATTGTTACAGGACAGCAGAGACATGCTTTTTTAGAAGGGAAGAAAAAGTAAAATGTGATCGCAGGAGGGTCAGGGAATGGCTTGTTGCTAATGGAGCTAAACTGTTGTAGGCCAGACAGGACCAGGCAGAGGAAAATTCCAGGGCAGAAATGACAAACACAGTAAGAATTTGTTTCTACAGATTGGAAACTTGTGATCAGTCCATACTGCTTGATCTTCACATCTCCTCCCTCAGGTTTCAAAAGGTTCTTTGTGGGTTTTTGTTGTTTGTGGTTTGTTTGTTTGGTTTTTTTTTTTCCCAAAGTGCCAACTAGATTTTAACAGATATCCTCTCACGGCCAATCTCCTACTTTCTTGCCCACACAAACCCTCCTCTTCCCCATCTGTAAGGAACAATCCAGACAGAAGTCATCACAGGCATCAGTATACAGTCAACACCTTGACCTTGTACATCAAGGAACACAGGAAAGCAATACAAAAAATTGAAGGAGAAACCTCAGACGTTTGGGGGCATTTTTTGGAGGACTGAGGTGATTTGCTTGACGGAGATACTACCTGGTGTTAGCCCATGGCACTTCCTCATGGCACACTGCTTTTCAGGGGAGAGGTGCCCTGAACTGTCTCAGCTGCCAGAACTATCGTAGCTGCTTCACGTATTGCCTGTTACCAGCTCTGAGACATTTATCCTAAATGCATAAGTCAGGTCCCCTCCGCTGAGCTGAGATTTGCATCAAGTCCTTTGTCAGAAGGGAATCTACAACAAAGATGATTAAGATTTGATCTGAACATAAGAAGTGAGAAACACTTCAGAAGGAAGAAGAACTGAATGTGCAGTGTGAATGGGAAGAGGGGTACAACTGCAGCCCTGAGGAGAAGGACTTGGGAGTACTGGTAGATGAAAAGCTGAACATGAGCTGGCAGTGTGCGCTGGCCGCCCAGAAAGCCAACCGTATCCTGGGCTGTATCCAGAGAAGTGTGGCCAGCAGGTCGAGGGAGGGGATTCTGCCCCTGTACTCTGCTCTGGTGAGACCCCACCTGGAGTGCTGCGTCCAGCTGTGGAGCCCTCAACATCAGAAGGATATAGACTGGGTGGAGCAAGTCCAGAGGAAGCCACGAAGATGCTCAGAGGGCTGGAGCACCTCTGCTATGATGAAAGGCTGAGACAATTGGGCTTGTTCAGCCTGGAGAAGAGAAGGCTCGGAGGAGACCTCCTTGGAGCCTTCCAATACCTGAAGGGGCTACAAGGAAGCTGGGAGAGGACTTTCTACAAGGGCCTGTAGTGACAGGACAAGGGGTAATGGGTTTAAATTGAAAGCGAAGAGGTTTAGATTAGATATCAGGAGGATGTTCTTCACAGAGAGGGTGGTGAGGCACTGGAACAGGTTGCCCAGAGAAGCGGTGGATGCCCCATCACTGGAAGTGTTCAAGGCCAGGCTGGATGAGGCTTTGAGCAACCTGGTCTAGTGGAAGGTGTCCCTGCCCATGGCAGGGGGGGTGGGACTAGATGATCTTTAAGGTCCCTTCCAACCCTAACCATTCTATGATTCTATGAAAACTGGGAGGACCAGGATCATGGGCATCATTCAGTACGTGCATGCAGTCCAAGTGCAATCTCAGTGGATTTTCCCCATTGCCAACGAAGCATGAGTCAAAGAGGATGGCAAGGACAATTATGTCCCTGCAGCTATGACTGATGTGAGCCATTCTAGTTGACAGCAGGAACTTTCTTGAAGTGAACAGACAGAGCTGATAGCAACTATTGGAGGAGGAAACAAGACTGAAAGATTAGGTCAAAGCTACAATTAGAAGCATCATTTTGTACTGGCCTGAAGAACCCTGCAGTGGTATAAAAAGCAGGTTATTCTTCTGCACTTGGTAGTCAAATATGGGATGAGTGGGAAAAGAAAAATATGGGAGCATTGTAAGGGAAAGGCCTGAGGGAAGGTGCAACAGTGCAAAGAATTGTTTGATGACATCCAAGAAATAAATGAACTAAAAAACACTGGTAGGTTTATCTGGAGGGCTCCTTTGCAGAGAATCACTTCTTTAAACTTGTGCTTTTTTTAGCCGAACTGTATCTCTGACTCCCTTTAGTTCAGGAAGAAGGAGCAGGGGTGAGGGAAGGAATCTAGTAGAGTAAGAGAAAAGAAAGAGTAAAACCAAAGCTGAGAAGTCAAACTGAAAGCCAAAATGCAGGTTGAAAGGTTAATAAATGCAAATAGCTCAACTGGGGTGCCGCGTATTGAAAACTAGCAATCATGTTGAACAAGGGAGTAATCAAGAAAGGACAAAAGAGAAACATATTGGGCCATGGTAGAGGCACAATTAAACTCACTGATGTAAGCCCAATGTTTTTTCATGGAGATACATGGAGTGCAAATGAGGTCCAACTTTGGAAAAATAGGATTTTCCATCTTTTTCTAATAAAAACATTTCTGCTGTTCTCATTTTTGTATAAACAGCTGTTTATACAAGTATTGCTAGTTTTATATAGTCAGTTTTAACCCACTATGTTCCCTCCAAGTACTCCCAAAGTTAAGGGTGAAAACAGCAATGCTCTACAAAGTACCATTCCTAATTACCGCAGCTCAAGGCTAAGGGTGTGAATGGACACAGGACATGTGTGGGACACAGGACCCACAGAGTGAGAACTCTGCAGCAGGACAAGGTTTGAATTTATGCTAAACATGGCAGCCAGGTATGTTGTACCTGAATGTAAGTATCTGGCAGTGGCTTTCTGCGATGCACACGGGCTGCATTCAGTTTCAAAGTGAAGTTTCATTTGTTCTAATCTCTGAAACCATAAAGAGAATGGGTTGACAGAAGTGTGTAAGGAAGTTGTAGCCTTCCCCATTAACATCACTTGGGGCACACACTCTACGCCACATTATGGAGAGGACACACCACTATGGAGCTAAGCCCTCCTCCTTCCCAGCTCCTAGTTAAAATGCTTTGGATGCTTCCAACCTAAGAAATTGCTTCTGTACTTCCTTTGGACATTGCAGTTTGACATTCAAGAATGTGAAACTATTTTTTTTCCTTTAGCAATCATGCTAAAAGCACTTAAGCGTAGGTCAAGATAAGGTAAACAGTACAACTCCATCACCAAATGGTTCTATGAAATAAAGATCATTTTATCAGTAACAGTTACATAGCATCCCAAAAATCTTTCTTTTCACTGTTTCTTTCACTCTGTTTTCTTACCAGTATTAAAAACCCCAAACAAACCAACCAACCACACACTTCGAATGTAGCTGAAGATTCCTGATGCTAAATAGGATCAGGGTGCTTGTTTGTTTTCCCCATATGGTCTGGCTGCTTCTTAACTCTGGATTATGCTCTGTCATGGGAGAAGCATCTTTTAACAGACTTTTAAATGAAGAAAGCTTCTCAACTAAGTATTTTTAATCTGAAAAAAACGGGACCACAGTAAATTTCGGCCTGAAGGAGATGGGATGGGATGGGATGTGTTTTGGTGCAAGAGACAATTGGAGGCCTCATTAAAGCCTCTGGGAGCCAGAGACTGCCAGGGCTCACATGTCCTGTAAGAGGCCTGGGTTTTATCAGACTATGTGCTGCGGACCTGTCGTATTTAAAAAAAAAAAAAAAAAAGAGAGTTTGGTTTCTATTTGTTTCCTAATTAAAGCATTTGTAGGAAAATCTGGCCCCTGAAAGAAGTCACTGGGTAAAGAAGAAAGAGTATCTAACCAAAAAAGCTCAGTGAAAAATGTCTTATTTCAGGCAATGGCAAATCCCAGAAAAAATGCATTTTACTTCTTCAGAGCTCAACATTAGTGTGCTTTTTTTTTTTTAAATCTACCCTGTGGTGATACATGTTCACCCAGTTCTGACATTGGGTACTGGCTTAGGTCTCAGTGCCATAAGATTCCCAGTACATGAGCATACCATATCGTGATACAAGAGAAAGAAAAGTGAAGAAACATGGAACTTGTTTCCTCCTTTTTTTTTTTCTTTCCTGAAAAAAAGGAGGCAAGAGAGGTATGTGATGACTCTGCATGAGTTAAAAAAACTGCCAGTAAAGGGAAAGACAAAGATGCTTGGAGCTCAGGGTGTGCTTTGTAGGAAGGCTTTTGCCCTGGGATTTTCTTTCTAAGAGAAAGGCAAACAAAACAAAGGAAAGCAAGCCCCAGTCTGAGGCCGGTAAACAGACTCATAAATGTGCACACTGCTTCCAAAGCAATGTAGTTGAGGCAAAAAATACCGGGATCGTTGAAAACAGATTAGACACTGCCCTAGGGGAAGTGGAGTATGAGGGCTGGACAAACCTTGATGGGCTGAGGGACCTTTACTCATTCCCTAAACAACTATAAAATTTCCTCCTCATAAACCATTAAGTTACACTGTTGAAATTATGTGGTTTCAAGGTCTGAAAGGGGCTATTAGTCTCTTCTTAGTAAACCCAGTAGTAAGGAGACAGGCTCAAAGACACCTGCCTGAAGCAAGGTGTTACTTAACACATTCCACAGAGCACCTTTAAAGAGTTTACTCTTTAAAATGGGGAGATGGTAGAAGCACAGTCCACATAAGCAAGAAAAACAGCACAGTGTGCAAAGTCTCCAAGAGTAAATGGCAAAACAAGCATTTTTTTAGTTGATTCTTTCTTGTACAGCTCCCACATCAGTAAAACAACCCTGAAAATGAATCAGCAGTATTACCTCCCAGCATCAGCTGTCTACTCCCTCAGCAAGGGAGTGCTGCGGGGGGCAGGTTCTCCTTCCTCCTATATAGTTAAGAAGTATATGTATTTTCCTTCCTTTTATACAGAACGTACTGCTCTGTCCTCACCAAGAGGTAAAAAAAAAACAACAAAAAACCCCAAACCAACCAACCAAAAAAAAAACCAAAAAAGAACAAACCACAAACACAAAAGCCCCAGTGAAGTCAGAATTTAATTCTCTAATAACTCATGAGGGTATAGAGACTATTAAGAGAAGAGGCTGAGGGGATGTGTGTAGAGAAAAAGTCCCTTAAGTGCTAAACTAACAATTCCTTAGAGCCTTTTCTATACAAGTTATGGGAAGAAAAAAAAGTATTATTAAATTATTTACTCTTACCTTAAACACAGCTGTCTGAAGCCTGCTTCTAAAATCACAGCTTTGTGTCAAACCAGAAGTGCAGGAAGAAGAGACGAGCAGGCCCAGAGATTCAGCTCTGTCTTGGCATTTTGAGTTGGTGTCTGTTCAGAAGAGGCTTTCAGCAGCAGATGCAGTTAGTACAAACACTGTCCTGGGTCTAGGTACGTGAGCAGGACATTGTCAGCTCTGCTTGCAGCACTGGTGGCAGCAAGGTGAACAATGGGAGTGGGAACAGCAAGTGGGGAGCTGTGCATGGCTGATGATTTGCTGTGGGACTGCTACTTTTTGTCCAGATCTTGTGAATATGTCCACTATTGCCTTAAATACAATTACTGCTGCAATTACCATCCTGCTTTGCTACTCTGGGTCTGCAAATTCTTCTTCTCACATCCTACTTCCCTAGAGCAAATCCCAGTTTATCCTCCTAATCTTCAAAGATTTCCAGTTACTTCTGCTTTACCTGTCCTTCTTAGAATCATAGAATCACAGAATGGTTTGGGTTGGAATGGAACTTAAAGACCACCTAGTTCCAACCCCCCTGCCATGAGCAGGGACACCTTCCACTGCCCAAATCCTTCTTATCTTTTAGCAGCTAGGTTGACTCCTTCCTTTGCTGTTTAGGTGGCTGTATTGTTGATTTGAATCCTCCTCCCTGCACCAAGTTCCTTTCTGCCATTTTTATTCTGTGAAATAAATATGATTTTAAAAGTTTTAAGCCTGTCTGCACCTCAGCCACACCTCAAAACCCACTTTGGCTTAAAGCAGCAGCTGCCATGAGAAAACAGCTGAACTGCTGGTGCATTGCCACCACACCTGTTGAGTGGGAATTAAGAGCACAGTCAATTCATGTTAATGCTTCCTATTACACTTGTTACCCCAGACCTTCCCATGTCTCATTATACATTTCCTTCTCCTGTTACAATTTCTCTGAAAACTGAGTTCTTGGTGCCTGGAGCTTAAGTTCACTATGCAGTGGGATGAGACGTGGTCAACAGTCAGCCTGCAGGGCATGCAAGGAAGGGAAGGGGTCTTATATTTAAGGCTGTTAGAGGAAAGTTGTGGACTCTGGCACTGAAAAAAACATAACAGTTCTTAGCAGTCACATTCTAGCAGTCTACAGGCAAGTGGATAGTAGCCATTATCCTACCAGCTATCACCGATTTTTGAAGATGGATATACTGACATATTAGCATGTTTGTCACCTATCCATGTGGAGGTGGTAGTGGTTGTTTGCCTCACAGCTTGATCCTCCACAGCCTCTGTGCTGTAGAGCTTGTCTGAAAACAAAAGTCAGCTTATTCAGTTTTCCCATATAAGAAGCTCTTATTTGAAGAGATGCAAAGAGGCTTTCACAGCTGTTAAAAAAGCAATGCCGGGACACTTAATATACCTTCCTTCCAAATTATCTCTGGGTTGCAGAAGGGCTAGAGTATTTGTACAGATTATGGTGTGTTCCATCTGCCTGGGAAACTATGCTTTTGTAGGTTCCTTGTGAAATGTTCTTTAAAATATCAAAGACCTCACACTTGCCTCTCTTACTGTTCTTACAACCTCAGCTTGCTATTTCTTAATCTTCCCCCTAGCTACCACCCACCTCCCTGCCTGCTGTTCTCAAAATGGTCTTCATGAATAGAGGCACAAGCTGAGCTGAGCTGGAAAAGATCACTCCTGTGGCACCTTGGTGCTGTGTTGGCCTCAGGGTAAGGGGAAGGGAGAGCTCTGTGGATGGTCTGCAGTAACCCACTCCTGCAGCCCTGCCCCTTTGGTACCCGATGCACGTGGGCCACGGAACTTCAGGGAACAGATTGAGCCCTGTGTGCCAGTCTAAGGCAGGGGAATTTCATAGAATCAGAGAATCATTTAGGCTGCAAAAGTCCTTTAAGAGTATCAGGTCCAACCATTAACCCAGAACTGCCAAGTCCACAACTAAACCATGTCCCTGTGCACCACATCTACACATCTCTTAAATACCTCCAGGGATGGTGACTCAACCACATCCCAGGGCAGCTCGTTCCAGTGCCTGAGAACCCTTATTGTGAAGAATTTTTTTCCTAATATCCATTCTAAATCTCTCCTGGTGCAACCTGAGGTCATTTCCTTTTCTGCTGTCACTTGTCACTTGGGAGAAGGTGACACTGAGTGTTCCTGAAGAGCAGCCAGCAAGAGCAACCGCTCCCTTTCTCAGGGGCATGAATGGCCGCACTGAGAGTTTCTCCTGACCAGGAGGAGAACTGCATGGCTGTTCACCATGGCTGTAAGCACTGTTCAGGTCTATCAGAAATGAGGTACCTGACATGGTACCCCTTACACGGTCTGTTCCCTCCTCTGCCTCTTCTGCTAAGCTCACCTCAAGGAGTGAGGGATGGGAGGAACCAGGAGACATCAGATGAAGGATAGCTGTGTAAATGGCAGCTGCCTGGGGCTAAGGGAAGCTGAGGGTTTGGGGAAAATGAGGTTTGTGCTTCCATAAGGATCAGGTCATGGGATGGCCTCACAAAAGTGACAAAGGGAAGAGTTAGGATAGGTGACTGGTGATCTGAAGAAATTTTGTGCTGTGGTGCTGTTTGATTGAGGAAAAATTCCCAACTTTGTTGGCAAATACACATATCCTTCTCATTTCCAACACACTCCAGAGTGTCCACCCAAGCTAAGTGCACAGTTGTCTACTGGGGCAAATGCCTCGTTGGAAGTTGTCATATGGGAAGGGGAGAGGCCACATTTCTGCCAGGCAGTAAGACAATAGCTGTGTAAATATCTCCCCAGCTCTGTACATCAGCCTGAAGTTCTTGTAATCTGTTTTTTATTCCCTGAGTTGTTTATTTAATTATTTATTTATTAGATTTCCAGTGTAATCTTTATATATCTCAACTTTCCATATATAAATCAGGAATAATTATTTCTTCTCTCCTTCCTTCATTATGAAGGTCAACTTGTTAAAGTCTAAGCTGCTGGGGTCTACAGTACTACAGTCACAGATATTAAAAAACAGATACTGATCAGACGTATGTGTTTGGGTTAATATGGATGTTACTTTGTCTTTTCCCTGTCAGTAATGCCATTGACTACAAATGGCATTTGTAGCCGAGATGGTGGCAAAAGAAATGAAGATAAAGAGCTGGGTTTCATTGGAGATCCCAGTGCAGAGTCAGAGAAGTTTTAGAGACAAGATAGCACCTGCTATTGCTACAAATGTCCATCATTCCTGCCCAACACTAACTACTGTCTTTATAAATGTCAGTGTCGCCCTCAGCACCAGCCACCCAGCCTCTGTTTTCAGGCTCTAGAACAGGCATTAGGTAGCAACAGGTTTGCTATCGTTTCTGCCAATGCAAATGTCTCAAATATTTCTGCCGTTCTTCATGCAGGTTTAATATCACTCACTGTGGTAATATTGTTGCTAATGAAATAAAAAGCTGCATGACTCAGAAACCTCCTCTGCAAGGACCTTGAATAACTGTAAAAATATGCCATTTCTGTGTGTGAGAGTTTTCCTTTCTACAAAGGGTGCAAACTGCAGCACCTTGTTAATGCAAGTAATGATTCACGAGAGCCGTCTAACTAATGTGAAGAAGACAGGTCATGGAAGTGCAGTTTGTTGTCTTACTTGTTTTCTTTCACACTGTTTTGGATTTGTCATTGTCTATTTCTTCAGAATTTCATGTTTGGAACTGAAGCTCTAGCATAGTTTTTAGCTGTGCAAGTCCCAGTTCAATCTGCATTTGTTAAAATTTCACTGGGGACCTGCTAGAATTCCAGCTGGTAGGAGATAAATGACAACTCATAAACTACTGCTCATGAAATCAGTTAGCAAGGGTGTCCTCTGATCCTCTTAAACTTTCCCTTCTTTGCCCCCACACCTACTTCTTACTATAAAACGTTAGTTTGAGTTCAATTTATCAGTGGAAGATGATAAATTTCACACTGGATATCTAGTGATTGGTGCCAAGAGGCAACAATCATGTAATAACTTCAACATCAGCCGAACTGGGCCATTAGACACTTAATTGATAAATAATGCTGTTGGCTATCAAGGTCCAGAGAGCCTTTAAATTAAGGGTTTCCACAACAGAATGATTGGAATCTGAAAACTGAAGAACATGTTGATATTTTTTTTTTTTATATGTATTTGAAAATACAATTCAACATGTGCTAAATTAATGATCACAGGCATGGATCAGATGGTTGGTACAGGAAAAAGAATCCACACACCATGTGCCTGTTTCTGCTGTGATGTGTTGGTAATTAGTTTAAATATATCTGTTACATCTGTTGATTTTTTGTTCTATTTTTGAGTAATAATCTAACCTGCATCATTATTTTAAAATAATTCAGCAGAAAAATTTATTATTATACTGTAGATAAACCAAAATGAAGATTGCCCAAGTCCCAGGACTGTAACGATATAAATGAATAGGGATGGATAACTCATTTTAACACACTTGAAGTATTATTTAAGCTGTCAGCCTGCTGGGTTTCTTCATTATATCATAAGCAACTTTTAAGATTATGTAAAAGTTGTAAATATAGCACTGAAGCAATTCATGGTTAAGAGAGGATTGACGGAAGCACTGTCTTTCTTAATTATTCAGCTATCAGATTCAGGGAGGCTTTGTTGATCCAGCAGCAGCAGACTTCTGCCCTCCAGTGTAATTCTTACTTGTGCTGAGCACGCGGTAAGACTGAAGTATGATATGGAAAAGTGTGAATTTATCTCCTTTTCCATGATAAACATAATTTGTTAATCTTTGTCATATCTGATTGGGTTTTGTGCATAAACACTGAGATAAGCGTTGTGTCGGAGCCCAGTTGCCCATAGAGACCTTAGATCTGCAGCGTTGTCCCTATTTTGGGCAATTCTCAAGCACCTGGTATTGTGTAATCACACACACAGCTGCTTTCCTGACCTGGAAACAGCTAAATATCTCCATACCCAAATGATCTTCACTCTTTTGGCCAGATCAGCTTTGAAAATGTTCCCTTTCATTTTATTCTAGTAAAAGAAGTATGTTTCCGCAGTGCTAAAACACCTTACAGGCTCAGGCTAATTTCAGGCTGGTTTTAGTTGAATTGTTCAGGCCCTAATCGTTCAGGATAGTGTTTCCCACTCTTTCTCTGTGCATCTCACATATTATAACTATATCAAAAAATAAAAGCTTGGTAAAGAGTCTAACCAGGACTGTACCAAGCCACGGTTCTGTGCCCTGAGTGTCAGGGAGTTGCAGGTTGGGATGTGAAGTGTTGGATTTGATGTTTAAACCCCCCCATATATCAAAACCCACAAAAGGAACTGCCTTGCCATGCACGCCCTTCTGCCAGAGGTGAGATCCTCAGAGGTGCAGATACTGGGCTCCAATGGAAGGAGTCATTGCCCACCCTTGGAGACAAAGCTGGCATCAGATTCCACTCACCAGGTGTGTCTCCAATAGTCCAAATATTTTGGCTTTTGACAGCAAATTATGCCGCTCCTTTTTTCTTAGCCAAAATTGGTGGAGTATTCATTACAAGGATCATTTAAGTGGAATGAGGCTGGAGCACAAGCTTAACACCTTAAAAGGAACTGGACCATACATCATACATCTGCTAGTAGGTTACTGAGCTGTAGGATGTATTTTAAAACTATAGCAAAATTCTGTCTGGCCTCAGTAGTTCAGGATTTAATCTGTAAAATTAAAATGGATTCGAAGAACTGTATCAATTTATATCATAATAAAGCCAAGATTTTTCCAAGGAATGAAGATGGGGAGAAACAAGAGGAACATTCAGAACATAGGGTAGCAGTGAGGATCAGATATGTTTAAGATTAATCTTTAGGTTGTCGTACCCCTGAGGATTGCTGCAGAACTGGTCTCATGTAACTGGGGGGAATGACATCTGTCCTGAAATAATCTTTAAAAAATAAGACTTAAAAAAATATTTGTTCTGAAAAATCCATTATCTGAGAGGGGTGGAAAGAAATTAAGCAAAAATGGGATTTCACTTTAAACCTTTGTAAACAGCTTTCTTTTTAAGAGACGAGTCTAAATATAAAAACAAATCTGCAGACTACGTGAGCATGGGAAAATAAAATATTTTTTTTACCTTTAGAATCATAGACTAGACTTTTCAGTAAGCATGCTCATGAGTTTTACTTCTAAAACTATTGAAAATTTTATATGAGTTTGATACTAGAGGGATTCATATTTCTATTAACATTTCAGGAGCCAAAACAACTTATTTTCCCAATAGATTTTTGCTATTCTTGTCTTGGCTGACTTAAATGAAATATTTTCCTCCAATGTTAAAGAATGTAGATCGGGGAAGAACTTTTTTTGTGGATACAAAGGAGCTTTCATCTGACTTTTATAAATTTAGGACAAAACCAGCAAGAAATCCAACTCACTGCAGTCTCTACTGCATACTATTTAGGCTGTCAGATTCACAGAAAAATCAGTGACATTCTGGCTGCTGGATTTATCTTTCCTATAGATGTGAATAATTTAAAAAGAATTCTCAGGGTACAGTTATGTTCTATGAATTTAATGTAATTTTCAAAATTTCATGTTGTGTAAGTACCTTATTTGATGGGGAGATAGCTCATTAGTTAGGAATGGGTCTAGAATAATTTAACCCTTGGCAAAATTGCATTGTCACTTCTGGGTGTATCAAAGATGAATTTAACTGTTATTCTCAGTTACAGCATCACTGCTTCCCACTGCTTCATGAAAGCAGAAAAAATCTACTTAAAATATTCTCCTATTTCAAAGTTTTAATTTTGTTTCCATGTAAATAATGCATGTGCGCGGGCACTAGTTCTGCTGTCACTCACTGGGAATAAACCTGGAGCTTTCGGCTCTGGAAGTACAAATCCACACAATTTGAGCAAAAGCGGCAATTGTGCCACATACTATTAAGTAACAGGCTGCTATAGTCAGTGTTACTTACCATAGGGAGGGAAAATCTGCATGCATTAAACACTGTTTATAATACTGAATATGGAGGGGCTAGCAGACAATGTAGAGCCTTCACTTGATCAGTTTTAAGGGGTAAGAATCAAGCATGGCACTAAGACAGGTTGCACGTAGCTTTGCTTGCAAGCATGTCTACCTCACTGTTGATGTCTCTGGCTGTGCCACAGTCATTAACTACCATGGCTGTGTTACTCAAAACAAAACAGACTGGAAGCAGCAATTGCAAATGAAATAATTAGTCGCCCCTCTTTTGCTGAATGTTAAGAGGCTAATTTTTCTACTTATGCTTACCGAAAGCCTGTATTTTGTGTGTGTGTGAAGTAGTGAAAGCTTACTCAAATACTACAAATGTACCTCAAACGATCCAGCTAGAGACGCCACTTGCTGCAGTGGGGAAAGAAAAAGAATGCTTTTTTCTCAAGTCTCAAAGTGATGAAATCTTGATTTCAGGGGAAGGCTGTCTTGAAATGCCTGACAAATAACCTATTGCATTGATATTCTGTCAGCGCCTTCCACTGCTGAAGATACAGAGGTAAAACAAATAAATCCCTTCACTACGGAGCGAGCCAACGTCAATACTGTACACAGTGTTTGCAAGGTCAACTCCATGCTCTCTACAGGCAAGTCTGCTTATAACTGCTGTGTTCAAAACCAAAACCTGCTCGATTCCCACGTGCTGGCAGACGATACATCACACTGAAACCAAAATAATAAATTGCACCAAGCATTCTTCAAAGGGAGATCTGTATTCTTCAGGGTTAAGTCTATAGAAGAGGAAAGTGATGTCAGCATGGAGGTCAGCATTAAAACACACGCTGGAGAAGCTTTGAAGATCACTTGGGCTCTGGGAGGGGAAGAGTCCAGAAGTCACACTGCTTTTTCCATCCATCTCTTGTTTCCAAAGAAGCCCTCTTTCTGTAGCTGTCATTCATGTTTTCAGGACATTTCATCTCATGTTTCCATGCCTAATCTGAAAGAATTCCTTACCATAACTTTTTAGGCTCTCTCTACCCACTTCTTCCCCTTCAAGCTATGTGAAGGGAAGTGGAAAGCAAAATGGAAGTGTTGCTCTGCCTGAGGACAAGTGGATGACCTGTCATGAGTTGAGGAACTGTACCTTACCCACAGAGACATGTACATGCAGTGAATATACAGACTAAACCATGTATGTCTCTGTTTAGCTGCCTAAATACCCACACATTACCATCCCCATCACCCTGGAGGAAGCTGAACGATGTTCCCACCCTTAGAGGAGTCCATTCCAAGGGAAGGGCACACTGCAACAGGATTTAGGGATCCCAGCGACTCAAGAAGGCAGCCGATCCTCCTACTTGGACACCAACAAGCAGGCTATGGGTATCACGCTTAAGCTCTGAACCCTCCTGAGCACACTTTCAAATCAAGGAGAGAATAAATGATTCAGGCAGAGAGCAGATGTTCAGGCTGTGGCTGCTTAGTTTGAAAGAGAGGAAGATGCTTTCCTCTGTTGATGTCGATAAGGTTGAGTTGTTTCATTCTTTTATTTGAAAGAAAATAAAAGCTGTTTTGAAATGCTACCCCAGACTTGCAGTGGCACCCACTGGCTGCTGAGGAGTAAGTAGTCACGACCAGCCAACTGCAATGCATTTACTGGGTCAGGCAAAATGGGCAAAACGATCAACCTCTGCTCTATGGAAGAACTCAGTGTACACTGTGCGGTCTCCTGTCTCATTAGATTAAACTAAATTAAATCAAATCACCTCTGAGGTCTAGATGGTAGAAATGTGCACAACAGAGCTCTGTCTCTGCTTTAAATTCTGCGTGAAGTGCGGATAAGAGGCTTGTGCCGTTGCAGCTCAGTTTCATTGATGTGCGAGCTAGTATTCATGTCAGGTTTTCTTTTAAAGACACTTGAATGACCCTATTTTTAGATTTTACTGTGATCTTACTTCATCAGATATTGCATGCATAATGCATCATCAGCAACAAAATTTTAATCATAGCATAAATCAGCCAGAAGATGCTACAGGAAATCAAAGTCCAAATTGCTTTACTTGGGGACTTGAGCAAATAGATTCTGCTTTTTAATTCCTAAATCCAGAGACGCTCTATAAGGGATGCTCCCTAGATGTGTAACTGACTGGGGAATGTATGTTGCAAGGCCCCTCAGGTTCAGTCCCAGAACATGAAACGTCATATTTTAATCTGAAAGCAGCTTTTACCTTTACAGTTTTTGCTTAAGAGAATCGAGATCAGAATTTGGGTCTCTTATCTAAATAATTCAAATAAAGTACAGTTCCTGATTGATGGCAGAAAACCACTTGCTGCTCCTTCACAAATTCCTAACCAAGGAAGAAAAACTTAAAATAATTTCAGTGCAGTCCCCACAACCCAGCAAGTAAACCCTTCACAGGCACAGGAGGCTCACTTTAATTTCCAGCAGTAAAGAGTTACTGCCTGGTGCTCTGCCCTGTTATTAATGTGTTAAGGACATAAAATTAAAATTAGACACCTTATGGAACGGCAAAGAGCACTGAAAGGGAATGAACAGATCTTGTTTTCAGCTGGGAAGGCTTTTTACTCATTGTTCCTGGTTTCGTTATAGACAATCCGTTTAATCTATCTCAACAGCTTTAAAAAATGGGTCAAATATGTTATTTGTGAGGGGCAGATTTGGGGTGGGGAGCATATTCTTTTTCCTTGCAAGGTCCATGGCTGTGACAGCACCAGCCATTTCAGCTAGATGAAGCTCGACTGTGCAAGCAGATGTCAGCTCCCCGTTTCACCCTCCCTGGGCAGCAGAGACAGGACCAGCTCATGACATGCTCTGGACAGCACCCTGGGCTTGAAAGGAGGCCCCAAGGGATTAGGGTAGGTCTTGCTGCCTAAATAGCCACTCTAGGTGGATTGGTGAGCCAGATCAACAGCTGGGCCTCTCCATCTTAAAGGGACACGTCAAATAAAGATAACATTTAATCTGAGGGCCATAACTATGAGAGCAGGAATATTTTTTCCTGAGCCCAGTGACTCTTCTTCACGCAGTGTTTTATCTTTTACAGGGTAAAGCTTTCTCCTCCACAACCTCTGCAATCTGGAAGAGTCTTTTGTATTTCTGTGGTTCCATCATATTTTATCTTCAAGTTATCTCTTTCCTTTGATTAGGCCTTTTACTTCTCTTTCCCCTGGGTTATCCATCTCTGTTTCTATACTATATAACTGAGCTTCTGAATATTCATCACTAGTCCCTAGAGCCACATAAAGATCTCCAGAGCATGATAAAACCCTCCTTGGGTATGTTTTGGTTAAATTAGAGCCAAAGAACTAAATGGAACTGGGACATGCAATACCTCCCATTAGTTTAAAAAGAATTGGAAAGGGAACATTTATCCTTTCAGAAGGGAAAGGAGGGAGGGAGGGAGGAGGAAGAAAGCAGTCAGGCAGCTAGCAAGAAGGGGAAAGCAGACCACATCAGTTCAGACACCATGCTGTGAAATCCCTTCTGTCCCAACACCATCTTGTTTACTGAGGGTACTTCATCACTGCTCGGTAATGATGTCGCAACATACAGATTTTCAAAGCAGCAGGGGTAAAAAATTCAAGCCACTAACTCCTCAGTAAGCTAAGCACAGAAACAAGTCCCCCTCAGCAAGCTGAGGAGTAGTAGTGCTAGCAGTGCTTCAGCCAGCCCAGCTATTAACGTGAGAGGAGATCGTATGTGCCTGAGCAAAGCATCAACGGATTATTTCCCTAGCTGGAGGCAGATTTAGTTCTTTGGGGATCCCAGCCCTACCAGGGCATGAACTTGTAGCAAGGGAAGGCTGCATGCAGCCTGCTACCCCACCTGCCTTGAGCCCTGCACCAGCAGGCTGATCTCCCCAGGCTGGGTACTGAGGCAGGGGGAAAGCAGCATTCCCAGAGGGCAGTTCCATCCTCCAGAGCATCTGGAGATCCCATCCTCAGCACCGACAGCTGGATTCATCCTTGATGAATTCGCCATCTGATATTGTACCTTATTAGCTGAATAAACAGATCAAGAAAACACCTCAATTTGGAAAACCAAACCCATCCCTTTTTTTCTTAATAAAACGATCTGCATGATAGAGGGATTTGAACAGTTTTGGGTTTGTCAGACAAATGCTAAGTTTGGCTGTGGTAAATACTCCTAATATACTCATTTAACAGGATTTCAGTTTGATCTTTGCACTCTATGAAATATTACCCTGTGACTGTGGTTGGGACACTAATCTAGATCTGTGCCCAGGGATACATTATTTTATAGCATGAACAGGAGAGAATGAAAGGCTAGAGCCTTTCTAAGAGGGTAGAAGGGCATATTGCTGAGTGGGATACAGCTGGGCGACAGTTCCCTCAAGTGCTGAGTAAAACTGAACCTGATCTTTCCCTCCACTCTCTACTGCTAGTGCTTACACCGTTGCAACCCTGTCTTTGCTCAAGCCCTTCCCCACAGGACAGGCCATTTATCCCATCAAGGATCTGTGCAGTCAGCCAGTGTGTTACATATGCTACAGTTATGTGAAGTTCACTATGAGGGTTTGCAGACAGTCTCTTACATTTGTATAGAGAGTCCCATGGTGAGCCTTTGCGCTTACAAATGCAGACATGCAGTATTTACATACTGAGAGGTGATGACAGGATGTATCCCTATGATCATCCCTCTCTGTGCATACCCAGAGTGATTCCCAGCACTTCAAAGCTGCCTGCAATGCTGTAAAAAACATGAAGTTCAGGACACATTGTCAGTTAAAAAAAAAAAATCGAGTTCTGTTCTAAAAGTCATATTAATTGCAAAGCAGTGCCTTATTGATGATGGTCTGTCTGAATGACATTTCATTTGCTGCCCCAGGGAGTTTTCAGAAACTATAATGAGTCACTGTAATGACTTAAAATCAAGTCTGAAAAAGATACTTAGTGTAAAAGGCTACTTGTAATTGAGAATGTGAGATACTATTCAGGAAATACCAAATATCTGTTGCTCATATAATGATTTTTTTCAAAAATAATGCAAAACATTTCCTAGGTAACTGCTGCATTAACAGAAAATATAAACCCTGGCTCAAGAAAATTATTGCTACTCTTATTTTTTGAATTACAAAGGGAAATAATTTTCACTCTGATTCTTTACCAGGTATATTTAGACTCTTTTTTTCAAAATAAACACAATTAAAATTACTGACTGTCCAGAACAAATCTCCTAAAATCTGACAGTACCCATGGGCTGATGCTGCTGGGCTTAAGGACCTTTTCTTCAGCTCATCATTGGTTATTCTGGGTCTGGTCTGCATATGAAGCTCATGACAGAATGAATGTCATGAATTTAGTGAAGTTATTATACAATTATTTTTTTGAGTTAGATGATTTCTACAAGGTAAACACATGGGTAAGAGGAAAAGCCAAGCAGGCAGGAAAAGATGTGCAAAAAAGCAACATAATGGATCATAGGAAGTACTGAGGAGAAGGAAATGAAAGGATATAACCACCTGCCTTACCAGTAATCAATTACTGGGACCAGGGGATGTATTTTGTACAACAGGGACCTTCTCCAGGCTGAGGTATCAGAGAGAGTCGGTAAGCAGGAAGAGGCTTTCCCAAGGGAAAAGTCAGATTAAAAAATGAATGTAGTATACATGTTCTAAGGCACCCTTTTGGATGAAACTGTGTCTTTCCAAATCTGCTCTAGCAACCCTAACAAAAGAAGCCTCTTAGCTTAAGGAAACAAAAGATTTATGAATAAAATTGCATGATACAAAAATCCATTATAACTACAACTATTTGTTTAGCCATTCATCTGTAATTTTGCTGGCTTTGGCCAGCAAAATTTTGCTGGCTTTGGCCAGCTGCTTTTTCAAAACTGGAGGTGCCCAGAACCAGTGTGCTGGTTTTGGCTGGGGTAGAGTTAATTTTCTTCATAGTAGCTCCTATGGGGCTCTGGTTTGGATTTGTGCTGGGAACAGTGTTGATAAGACAGGGATGTTTTCATTATTGCTGAGCAGTGCTTACATAGAGTCGAGGCCTGTTCTTCCACCAGTGAGGAGGCTGGGGGTGCACAAGAAGTTGGGAGGAGGCACAGCTGAATCCAGCTCAATCCAGCTCACCAAAGGGATATTCCCTATCATATCACATCATGATCAGCATTTAAAGCTGGGGGAAGAAGAAGTAAGGGCGGGATGTTCAGAGTGATGGCGTTTGTCTTCCCAAGTAACCGTGATGTTCAGAGTGATGGCATTTGTCTTCCCAAGTAACCGTTATATGTGATGGACCCCTGCTTTCCTGGAGATGACTGAACACCTGCCTGACGACGTTAAGTGGTGAATGAATTTCTTGTTTTGCTTTGCTTGTGTGCGTGGATTTTGCTTTACCTATTAAACTGTCTTTATCTCAACCCAGGAATTTTGTTACTTTTACTTTTCTGATACTCTCCCTCATCCCACCCTGGGGGAGTGAGCCATTTGCTGTGTGGGTATTAGTTGCCATCAGGGGTTAAATCACAACAGCTAGATAGACATCTAGCCAGTCTGTAAGGAAACAAAGCACAGAATTTCACAAAATGGCTGTATTTTTCTCTTTGTGTACCGGTCCAAGCATCACCATTTAGTAAAATTAAAACCAACTTGGAAAAAATCCTGGTTTTTCAATTTTCATTATGAACATTTTTAACAGCTCAAGACAATACACATTACAGAAGAATGTAAGGAAAACGATTTACTTATTTGTGTAGAAAGCAGCTGGGAACAAGGGTCAGGATTCCCTCCTAACCTATCAGGAAACTACTCTAAAGCATTTACCAGTGCTTCTGAATTGCTTTCAATGAGCTTATTCTAATGAAAAACTGGATCAGTTTGGTCTTCATTTCCAAATAATGCATGTTAAATTTAGGCTAGGAGAGCAAAAGACTATTGATTCAAAAGAAAGAAATGAGACATCCAGGGAGAATTAAACACCACATGAAGCATCTCTCTGACTGTTTAAGAGATAATTGAACCCAGAATATTTTTTGAATCTATACATTAGTCTTCACAAGAAAGAGACCATTATGAAAAGTATTGAAGGTGTTACAGAAGCAAATAATTAAAGGATAAAACCCTCAAGTCCTGAAAATCACAAATTGGAATTGCTCACAGCCACCAAATCTCTGAATGAGTTATAATTAACTTCCTTTTTCACCCACATGAAAATAAATATGGGATGTGTTGAACTATTATACAGAACCAGTTGTAACGGAATGTATTATCGGGAATGAGACAGGTCCCCCCAGCACTTTGGTCAGGGACGGGTGGCTCTGTGACCTTGTGCCATCTCGCCGCACACAGACGGATCCGGTGGGTCTCTCTGTTCATGACAAGTACCCCAACAGGCAGCACTCAGTGCTGGTGTTTCACAAGGTGGCACTGTGGAGCTGAATCACATCTCCCCGGCGGGCATGAGGAAAAAGACCAGTTTGCAACTCTGACAAGAACATTTATGAATTTTCTGAACCACAGAATATTGTGCATCGTGTCTGCCATGGAGAAGGTCAGGAAGGTATGGAAAATTTGAGAAAAGGCACAGAAACTCCAGTGACTTCTCATAGTGAAAAGCCATTTAGTCACATGCATTTCCAGCCTGCATAGCTAACCCCACTCTCCTGCTTAAGTGGACAGCATCTGCGTGCCACCCTTTTCTTGGCCTCCTCTAGTACACTTGCTTTCCAGGTTTCCTTTTCTGTCTGCATCTCTTTGTTTTGAATTCCTTTCCCCAAGCATGTGTTAGCTGGAGCCTTTTTCCATGCTGAGTTTCACTTTGTTATTTTCAGCTCAGCTCTGAATGAGCTGGATTGTGCTCATGCTGTAGAGCATTGCCAATCTTGTCATACCATCTGTTTCAAAAATCAGAAAAGAAGTTGAATCCCTTAATAGGATGAAACAACTGTACTTTGCTCTGGGAGTTTTCTTCATGATTTTTGTTCACTTGTTGATAGTTCCATCCTTTATGGCCGAGCAATTTAAATACCATTATGTTCTCTGCCATTATGCCTCTGTCGTGGTTTAACTC
>NW_010235575.1:0-12289 GCF_000690775.1 Eurypyga helias
CTATGATTCTATGATTCTAATACAGTTGGGTCTGCATTAGACTTAATTCTTACGTGCATATGAACACTGAAGCATTATTATTTGTGAAATGTACGGTTTGTGGGTAATTTCTCATCTGCGTTCAGGCTGTTTATGAAGTTACCAGGGGACCTCTTTACCCTGACACGTTTATTCACCAGTATGAAATTATGTAAGCTGCTAGGACACTGCACAGCAGGCAGCACGAGGCAGAGTAAGCTGGAGCGGCGGTGGTCGGGACTGCTGCCTTCTCCTCTGTCTCTGGCAGCAAGAACCAGCATGGTGCTGGAGACTGATGATGGCCATCTCTTTGGCTGAGCCGTCTGCCTCGGTAGGAGTTCAGCAGGAGTTAACTAGAAACAGTTCTCGGGTAGGAAGTTATATCCTAGGGATGAGGAGTTAGAAATTCTGCCTCTTAATGAAGGGATGTAGTATCTACATGGTGTGTGGGTGTGTATTATGTATATGTTCCTTACACTGATTATGGTGCACAAAGCAGCTCTTCTCCATGCAAGTCTGCAGCAAATCCCAGCAGTGTGCTTTAATTTAGCCAAACTGCCAAATTTTGCTCTGCTTTTGGTTTTCTTCTGCTCGGTTTTCAGAGAAAAAACATGTGGCAGTGCAAGAGGCCTGAGGTTCAGCAACAGTTGTATGAGGATGTTGAGGGCTGCTTTACTGCGTGTGCTTCTTAAAACGGAAAGTGTATTTCTATTTAATATCCTTGTGAGAGGCAAAGGCTGCATCAGAGAAGTAGGATGAACGGCTGCCAGATAAATATGCCAGTCAGGATTTAAATGGGCTTTTTCTAATGGGTAGAAAGCAGGTTATGAGGCAAGACAAAGCCATAGCTTAATATTCTTTGTGATAAGAGCAGTAGACATACTACCATCTGGTTTGCTTCTTATAACAGTTTTTCTCTATTGGCCAGGGCATCAAGGGGTGTTTAACAAGGAATTTGTAGATGAGAATGAGTAGGAGTTTTACAAGTGTTGATATATATTCTGGAGTTGGGGGCACTCAGACCTTTGGGACAGAAATATTAATAGCAGATAAAAGCAGGTAATGTCCTCTTACTGTGCTGTAATTGTTTCTTCTTACCATTTCAATAACTAACTAGTAGTTGTGCCTGGCAAAGGAGTGTCTATATGCATAACAAGTTTTTGCTGTTCATAAAAATGTTGCCCAGCTAAGCTTCTAAAATGCTGAACTAAAAGCTGGGATAACTTTCAGCATCCAATGATATTTTTCCAGTACCTTGTCCCAGCAGCCTGCAATTTGTGGTGCAGGGACTTCATGCCTGAAGTAGTGCTGTTGAGTCTAATAGGCCTTCCTCAATTTATCTCCCAGGCTGCTTGCTCTTGGGAAACCTGCAAAATTTTGGTCTGCCAAAGAGTTCCATTTATTAACTATATGCTCTGCAAAGAAAAACAGCTTCTCTTGTTTGTTAATTCTGAGTCTGTAACCTGATGATTTCATTTGAAAACCCAGTTCTTGTATTATGAGAAACACTACATAATCTTCCCCATCCACCTTTTCACATTTTCTCTTCTTTTCTCTGTTTTCCTTTTCTAATAACCCCTGTTGTTTGCTATTCTAAATGCTGCTGAGCAGTGCTGCTGAGGTAAAAGTGGCTTGTATAAAGCTATCAATCATAACTCTCTTTGCAGAGCAGTAAGTCAGTCAGAAACAATCTCTGTGTATTTAAAGCTGGGAGTGTTATTCACCACATATGACAGTTCACATCAGTATTGCGTTTCATCTGCTCAATGACTCAGTTTCATGAGGTTGTTTGCAGTACTTTGCAGTCAGCTTTTGTTGATTTTGAGTTTATCAGCATAGTGTAATCAGCAAACTTCACTCTTTACCATCTTTTCCAGATCATTTATTAATGTGATGAATAACCCAGGGCCTAGCACAGACCCACAGGGGACTTGACTGGCCATAGTTGCCTCTGAGAAAATGAATTATTTTGTCTTCTGTTCTTTATTTCCTGCCTCTAATCAATTTTTTATCCATGTGAAGACTTCTGTTATTGCAAGGCAGCTTTACTATCCTTAAGAACCTTTGGGTTAGTCCAAGTTGTTTGGAAATCCAAGTAGGCTTTATCAGCTGTATCACCCCTGTCTGCATGGCACTGCCAAGGACCAATAATAAATTAGTAAGGCATATCTTCCCTCCGTGCTAGCCATGCTGGCTTGTCACAATATGTCATACCACTGTATACATCCACTACTGTATTCTCTAGTGTGATTTCCACCAGTCTGCCCCATGTTGCAGATTAGACTCATCATTTGGATGAAGTGTACTGCAAAGGATTTCTGTCTGCATCGGTTACAGACCATTTCTTAATGGATGTAGCACAAGATCCCCTCTTCTGATATCCATCTGAAGGGTTAAGGACTGGAGAACACTGCTTCTCCTCACTGCACATCCTTGAGACAACAAAGTCATCTTGGATAGACATAGAAGCAGCCTTCTCCAGTGTTTCATCCCACCTCCATAGCATGGGAGGTTATTGGGTTGTAAAACTGCGCAGGAAACTCTTGGCCCAAGGGCAGTGGAAAGACTGGATTTTTTGACACTACATTCATATTATCACATATAACTAGTTATTGACCAGTTAATAGCTAGTTATTATAAAAACCAAGTTGACCACTGAACCTTATAGCAGAAATTTGGCTCAGAAGATTAAAGATTTGTAGTGTGTTCCATCTCTAGGAATGGTAACTCTTGAAAAAATCAGATTATAGAATAATTTCAAAATCTCTATAAATATACCTTTATTATTAAAAATGAGCAGTTTCATTCAGTGGAAAAGCAGAGGCTCATAGGAAGGAGGTCAGCTAGGTGTGCTCTGGTGGAAGCTTGGCTCCAGATGGGTACTGCAATTTCACCTCTTAGCTTACTTTGTGCTATATCCCATATTTGGACAAACCCTGAGACTACGTGCTGGTTCTGTGCAGATCCTGAGCATGAAGGAAGGTCCCCAGGGCACTCCTCCACATTTCGAAAACAAAGGAGTAGTACTGGCAGGAGATGAGGGTCCTGCAGGACAGGGTGGGCATGGACCTGGGGATGCTGCTGTGAACCTGACCACCCTGAGAGCATTCTCCTGCTGTGCCAGCACTGTACATCTCTCCCTGCTTTCCACACGCACGCAAATTTCTCCCGAGATGTTGCTGTACAGGAGCTCCATCTAGTGGTGACATTATTTCTTCTTCTGACTCCGTAAGGAGCTGGATAAGTCCACTGATTTAGAGGCAATCAGTTTAGGAGACTGAATTTGCAAGTGCTAGCCTGCTTTCCAGAATGCAAATGGATCCTGCATAACATATGGAAAGTGATTTTGAAATGAATAATGTGTTTGGTTGGGGTTTTTTTGTACTGTGCTAGTATCATTGTGATGCAAAAAGAAATCCTTTGCTGTATTTATGCCACTAGGAATGGCTGTGGTTGGTTGGTTTGGGTGGTTGATGGATAGGCATATTAATAACATAGCAGAAAAGCATAGTGATGGACACTAAGTCACAAGATACAGCTAAGAATGAAGATTACCCTGAAAGCAAAACGCATACATATTTAAAAATTCAACAAGGGGGGAAAGCAATTAAAGCCCCCAGGTAATTCTTTACTATTAAAAATCATACATACTGTCTGTAGTGAAGATATCACCAAACACAGAAGGATGGGTATGTTGTACAAAGGAAGAAACAGGGAAATGATTTCAGAAAAGAACAGGAAAGATTTACTGAACAGAACTGGTGATGTTTGCTGTCAGCTTTGTCCCAGCAGGCTTGGATGCAACAGTGATTTCACTCTGTGACTCCCATTAGAGATAAGCAGGAAGAGAATTCTTTAGGGAAAGGGATGGTTGCCTGCTCTAATGGACTCACAACTACAAGTCATGTAAGCAAAAGAAAACAAATAATTACAGGCATTAGATAAAGAACAGTTGGTGTATTTACTTCTATTCAAAGTGAACTGTTGATATTTGAAATAGTCTGTATTTTGAAAGCCTAGACGGCCAGCATTTAAAACCTGTTTGTAACTGCTAATGTGTAACGAATGATTGTGGGAAATATTTTCTGATTTTCAATCAGGACAAGTGCTTTTAATGTCTTAAAAATCAAAAGAAAAGGTGATCTGATCACTAACACATGGGAGCATTCAACTAGAATAAGGGTCACCAAAGGCAAAAATATTTTATTACTTTGACCGTTTATTCTCTGTGTGTTATATAAATATTTAATAGTCATATCCAAATACAGCCAATGGTGTGTTAGGAGCACATTCCATTCTCAGCTGCTTCTGCCAGTTATTGAGGCATCCATGCATTCCTCTGCAATTTGTATCACTTAACTTGGCACTGAACTTCCCAGGAGTTGTTATATAGGTGTCCCTGCACTTGGAAGGGCCATTGGAACTAGATGATCTTTAAGGTCCCTTCCAACCCAAACCACACTATGATTCTATGATACTCACATTGTGATTTTACTGTATCATAGAATGATTTATTGTGATTTGCTTATTCACTGAGGTGTAGATACTGAGCTGTAAAGTTCAAGCAAGTCAGGTTAGTACAGGTCGGTTGTCCACCAAGGCCGATGCTCCCTTTGAATCTATTCATCTTAACTCTAGAAAGTCTTCTAGGCTCAGTAGGCTTATTTTTTAACTCTGAAAATGTTTGGGGTCTTCTGCCAAAATCTGTTGGCAGCTGGATTTTGGCCCATAAATACTACACCTCTTTTTTGGGGGAGGGATGGGGAAGGAAAAATTAGATAGTATTCTGGGGGCTAGTGAGGAAGAAACAGCAGCCACATGTCTCTGCCACTCTTCAGACTGTTTGCATGCCTTCTGAATATTAATTTGTGCTTCTCCTCTGAAAAGAAAAAAATTAAAATCAAGAGAACACCTACAACCCCCTCCTCCCAATCTCTTGATAAAAATGATTTTGTGAAGTTTCATATTCACGATCTCTTCTTTCTCTCTCAGGTTTGCTCATTTGATGCTACTTTCCCACTAGCCCCAGGAGCTGTGGAAGTTGTTAACTAACTTAACTGTCTTCTGTTAGTTTAGCTGAGTTTGTTTAATTCTGGGCTGCCTATCCCAGATTTTGCAGGCTAATCAACATTCTCACTGCCACTTGTGGCAATTCCAGTATCACACAAGAAGAGAAGATGCAACTTGCAGAACCTGACTGGAGACTGTATATGAGATAGGTTGTTCCCTATCTTGATTGTAGGAGTGAAGGGTGTGTTATAAGACTCAGAGCTAGAAAGCAAAATGGAATACTTGTGGGTTTTTTTAAAAAAAACAATTAAGAAGTTTTGTTCTTTCTTCCTCCACAATGCTGTGCCTCAATAGTTTCTGAGTTTTTGCAAAAGTGCACATGCAGTGAGGAGGTCACTGATCAGGTCAACAAATCATAGAAATTCTCCCCCGATTCTGCCCAGTGAGTCAGGTTTTGAAAGTTTCTGCTTTTGTCATTGGAATATTCTTACCTCCTCACCTGCAAGGAAGTCTCTGATGGCAGCGACTGCTATGGTGGAAATTCTTGTCCTTTTGTGGAAGAAATGCTTTGACATTAAGGTAAGCAGAACCCAGTAGTTTTGCTTATTAGTTTGCTTATTATTACATTAACTAGTACATAAGAGATGGAAACAAAGCTGGTGATATAACAGATTGGTCCATGTGCACCCTCATGAAGTCTCTGATGCTGTGGTAGGTGTTAGGTAAGGTACTTTGGCCCAGAGCTTTGCCTGAAGATGAATCTACCCTTAGAAAGAGAGCTTGTTGCTTTTTAACTCTTCTTGTTTCCAAACCTCTCTTTGTGAATACTAGACCTACAAATTGTATTTCATGCACAGTCCCTGAGGGATGATATGAGGGTATGTTTTCAGAAAGGCTTCTACAGAGATACAGAATTGCAAATATGTTGGAAAGGGCATGTCTTTTAAGTTGTGTAAACTGCTTATGTTTCATTTCCGTGTGTGGAGTGTTTTATTTCTGTAGAGAACTAATAGAAATGTTCTCATTAAAGTTCAGGAAAGTTATTTCCCTTGAAAACATCACACTGAGTCACTGATCAAACTGGTTTTGTGAAACTCAGTAACATATTTAAGTAATACTATTTGGTAGCACAACTTGGAATTAAACTTGAAACCTTAAAATTGAGGTTTCAGGAGCCTTCATTTGAAGAGGGCTCTCTCTTACTGCTGTTGTTCTGTGCTTACCTCTAAGTCCGTGGGAAACATGATGAAAGATGTCAGCCAGAAGCAACAGAAGAATACGTCAGCAGGGCACAGCATTCCCCAGTATTCCCAACTCGGGGTACATTTAGTCACAAAACCCTTTTCCTCCTTTTTCCATCTTACTTATCTCCATTTCATATTGCCACAGAGCATTTTCCAGCTAATGGAACAGCAGATTTATTGGCTAAAACCTGAGGGACCAGAGGGGAGGAAACGTAGCTGCGTTATGACGCAACATTGCTCAGAATCCTACTCACTGCTTGCATTAGGTCTTTACCAACCCAGCATTTCTGAGCAGAGACCAGAGCATGCCTCTTCAATCATTGCAATGTCCTTACAGCATTATGATCTTGCTTGCTTGCTGTCTCCCCAAGCTGTTTGCCACTGCATGGTGGTTTGGCTTCAACAAGTAGCTAAAGCTGCTTCATAGTAATAGGTATTATATACACACGTATATATGTATGGAGTCTCATAAATACATGGAACATCACCATTTCTCTTCCTTCAGCAACGCATTT
Source organism: Eurypyga helias (assembly GCF_000690775.1). NCBI lineage: Eukaryota > Metazoa > Chordata > Aves > Eurypygiformes > Eurypygidae > Eurypyga > Eurypyga helias. The sequence goes on from NW_010235575.1 coordinate 6,788, forward strand.
GAGCAGTGGTGGCCAGAGTTGCTGTTGGTTAACCTCTGCTGCTGGCAGAGGGTCTGTAGCTGCTACGTGGGAACCCCAGTTCTAACTATCTCCAGTTCTAACTATGCACTAACTATCCCCTTGATTTCCCCCACGTGTTTTGTCTATGGCTGTAAGATGGTCTGATGCTCAGCTGGCTCCGTCACGCCTCGGGTCTCAGGGGCAGCATGGCCAGGTGGGCTTGCACCATCCCCACAGCTGGGTCTCACCCCAGCTCAGTCTCAGCAGCTGGGTTTGGCCTGGCCACGGGCTGCAGTGGTGTCGGGAAGTGTAGGGGCTTGCTGTGGAGTTACTGAGGTTGGTATGGCTGATGTGCGAAGGGAAATGGGTATAAATGCCAGAAGAAACTGCAGAAGACAAGTTAGAGGAATGGCCTGTGCAGGTAATGAAGAACACTGTTCCCAGGTGTAAAAGCACAGCACAACAACTCATCATCGGACCCTGCATCCCACTGCCTGGCATCCAGGTCATGCAACCATGATGCTCCAGGAGTCTCATCCTGATGTGGGATAATGAACTTTAGGAGCTTAAAGAATGTAAATATATGTAAGTTAGTACTCAGAATGTTTACTCATTGTGGGCTGAATCTCTGGGGTTCTGTTTTTTTATAACCTACTATCGTGGTTATGAAAAACCATGACACTAGACCACTAGCAAGTTGCATTCTGTTTCCAGTTACCACATGCAAGTGAGTAGCGTAAACCAGCAAAAAATTATATGAACATGTAAAGCTCTTAGTTGGGACTTGCAGGAACAAAACAGGGATTTGCTTTGTCCTTCACCTAAAGCCATACTCTGCTGCCAGGAAGAAATGTACAGATCTTTAAATAAATGTAAATAATAGATAATGTCTCAGATGATAGTCCTATAAATGGATGCCTGTCCTGGTTTGTGACTTGGAATTGAATTTCTTGCACTCACTGCAACTAATTGCTGTGTAGAAAAGCCTCATGCCTCAGACCCGGCTTGTCTCAAAGTCACTTATTGCCATGGTTAATTTTTGTGTAATTATTTGTTCCTGTATCGTAATATGCAGTGAATTTTTATGTCATCTTTCAGTACTGTTCAGTGAGAACCTCAGCTTTGTTCCTGTATCTGCATGAAATGCTGAGGGAAGAAATTACATTTCTCACTGTGATTATCTCCTGTGGAGTTATTCAGCTAGGTACCAGCTTGAGGCCCTAAATATTTGTTGGAGGAAAATTCTATTTAGATTTGCAATTCCTGAACCTAATTTTGTGGCAGTTTTAGAAAATACTACTCATTTGAAATTAATATATGCAGTCTACCCAGTCATAAACGTTACTCTAAAATAAGAATGAAATGTTGGCAGAAAGCATTGTGATTAGCTTTAAAATTATAATTATTTTCTTCTTTTTATCACTTACATTATTTTTTTTAAATTTGTTTTCTGGTTATTAAGACTACGGAGATTACATTGAAATATTTTCCTCAGCTATAATTCTGAAGTATTTATTTGCTTTTTGTTTTAAATCTGAGATTCACACTAATTCCTATGACTGCAATAGATAGGATGTGAAATAGAATACCGGATAACTGCAGGATTTCTGGCAAAGGCCAGAACAGTTAAATGCATATGACATTAAGAAAACTGATGGCCAGCAGGTCGAGGGAGGTGATTCTGCCCCTCTACTCCGCTCTGGTGAGACCCCACCTGGAGTGCTGCATCCAGCTGTGGAGCCCTCAATATCAGAAGGATATTGACCACTTGGAGCGAGTCCAGAGGAGGCCACAAAGATGATCAGAGGGCTGGAGCACCTCTCCTATGACGAAAGGCTGCGAGAACTGGGCTTGTTCAGCCTGGAGAAGAGGAGGCTCCGAGGAGACCTCATTGCAGCTTTCCAGTATCGGAAGGGGGCCTACAAGGGTGCTGGGAGAGGACTTTTTACAAGAGCCTGTAGTGATAGGACAAGGGGTAATGGGTATAAATTGAAATCAGGGAGGTCTAGATTAGATGTCAGGAAGAAATTCTTCACAGAGAGGGTGGTGAGGCACTGGAACAGGTTGCCCAGAGATGTTGTGGATGCCCCATCCCTGGACGTCTTCAAGGCCAGGCTGGATGTGGCTTTGAGCAACCTGGTCTAGTGGAAGGTGTCCCTGCCCACGGCAGGGGGGGTGGAACTAGATGATCTTTAAGGTCCCTTCCAACCCTAACCATTCATGATTCTATGATTCTATGATATACAGGGATCGGAGGCACAATAAAAAGTGAGAAACTTTATTGTAATTTATCCAAACTGGATTACAAGAAGGACATGAGGAAAGACTGAGAAAACTATGGACCTGTTAGTTTAACCTCAGTACTTAGAAAAATTACGGAGAAGATCATACTGGATGCTATTGAAAGGCATGTAAATGCCAAGGCAAGCATCAGTTTTTTGCTGATTCACTTACTGTTACACATGTGGTTCCTGTGGGTTTGGTTTTTGGTTTTGGTTCGGTTTATTTTTTGTGTTGGTTTTTTTTTTTTGGGGGGTGTGCTTTGTTTTTTTTTTTTACTTCCACACAGTGTCAAACTAAATACTGAGTGGTTTTGCCTTTGTTATGGAATGATGTTGTTTTAGTCCAGTAAATTAGGCCTGTGTATCTGCTATAACTGATAACTGATAGTGGTGTCTTCCCAGGATTCAGCTATTGAACTGATAAAGGAGTGAGATTTAAAAAAAAAAAAAATCTTTTTTACATTAAAATCTTAGAATATTCTCAGCAGAGAGAGACATTGGAGCTGATAATCTACCACAATATTGGAATAGGGTTATTTCTTAATGTACATACCATATTGGTTTTGTCCAGTCCGGGCTTCCATGTTAAACTGAAAGGCCCTTCATCAGCAAGGTTGGATGGAGCTGCAGTGTTGGGGTGTAGAGGGTTGGGGCACATTTTGTGATTTTGTGTTCACTGCTCAAGGTCACACAGCGTACACTGAGAGAGGGTTGCCATAGCCTCTGTTGTTTCTGGGCAATAGATGTTTTCATTACTCACAGCCAAATCAATTAAATATATCTCACTCTTGGGAAAAAGTTTGAACTTTATTTTATTTTTGGCTCTTAATTTAGTCCTTTTTTTGTCTTTCAAAGCACCAATTTCATTCTTTCAAAGTATTTGTAATTTTTCAAAATAGTTACCCTGGTTTAGTACATTTTAAACATATCCAATTCTTTTAACTTTTGTTATCTCTTATGAACTACCCCTTCAGTTCTTTCCTTTTTCCATTGTTTTAAAAGCCAGTGCAGAGTGGTGTGAATTTCAGTGGTATTCAAAAGTTCAGGTATAGCATAGACCTTAAAGTCTTACTGTGACAAAAGAAACAGATAAATATTGATTTTATTTTTTCTGAACTTTTGTGGTTTGGGATTCCATATATCGCTGTTCTTGCCCTCCAAAGAAAAATGTAGTTTGTGTCATGTCAGTGGAACCCAATAACAAAAGGTGAGTAAAGATGAAATGACTTCTGTCAAGATGTGTAATTAAGCGTCTCCAATCTTCTGCGTAGAGAAGAAAAATGATCTGTTATAATTTAAAGGAAACGTTTGTGGTTTTGTCTGATTGCTAATACTTGATTTATTCTTTACTGACATCACCATGGTCCTAATTTAATAGCTGAGCATTAATTCTATGCCAGTAAAAGACAGGACTCTGGCTCAAAGCAAGCAGTCCTGATTTCAAGGCCAGTTATCTTCAGATCCGCTCCATAAAGTCCTCCATCATAAATACCAACATAAGAAAAAACGAGCATCTTTCTCATATTAGGCAATAGGCAACAATATGAGAAGTGTAAACGAATGCTGTAAATCATGACAATGTAAACCATGAGAAGCTGCCAGGCAGTAGTTCAGCCACAGGGACGAGCAGGCAGAACTGGCAGCCAGGCAAGAGCCCAATGGCTAAAGACAGCCCTCCAGGAAGCAGGTCCCTGACCTAGGGAAGTTTGGACACCCAATGTGGGTTTTCTAGACAACATCACACTTGGCAGGACTGGAGGATATTGTCAACAAAAGTATGTCTCACCTGCCGTCTCTTCAAAATAGGGACATTATGCCCTCAGTTGTCATCAGAGGTAGAGCACTCTGCTGTGAGGGGAGAAGTTTCTTGTTCCCAAGGCTGTTTTCTGTTAGTTCCACGATGGTCTAATCTAAAACAGATCTTTATTGCCTTACTGAGGCCTAAATTTCAAATATAAAATCTGGATTTTTGCCTGAGGTGCCTACATGAGCTAGATGTTTTTCCTAGCGAGAAGCTCTTTAGTCAAGCAGATAAAAGCATGGAAAGAGGCAAATCTGAGAAAGTGAAGATAAATAAGTGTGGGCTGAGAGCAAGAATAGAGCGGTAGATGATCTTTGTTCTTGAGTCTGTAATTCAGAACCCACTTTTTTTTTTTCTTTTTTCTGTAGAGATATGTGCTTAATGCAGGAATTACGGCCAAGGGATTTCAAGAGCTGTGTTATGTAGGAAATCAGATTAGATGAGGAATGATCAGAAGGTCTCCAATGCCTCTAAAATAGTCTAGCCTTAAAACAGGTTTAAAGTTAGACTCCTAAACTGTGTAATTCAGTTGAATTTAGTGGAGCTGTGTCATTTTACAGCTGTAAGTGTATCTACTTCGTAGGTCGAACTTATCAGTAATATACAGAAAGTAATTTAGTAGTCTTGTCTAACAAGAGAGATGTTTTCTTCTGATGTTTTCCTTCTCTTCACACCCTTTTGCCTTCTGTTCCCCAAGAAATAAGGCAACCTATTCCAGCAAGCAGTGCTTGCATCACCTCTGCGTTCTTTGCCATACCCAGCTCTACACAAAGTAACTTCTGAACTGTTGTAAGGATGGCAGGAATAGCTGTGCCTACATCCAGCCAACTAGGAAATGAGTGACTGAACTGTAGGGGAAAGAGAAGCAAAATGCTGTGTCTGGGGAGAATATCCTACTGTGCTGGGTGTGGGATCTGTGTGTGTGAGGTGTTTTGCCCAGACACGGGGTAGATCAGTGCTGTCACCTCCCACCTAGGCCTGGGAAGGAGCTCTAGGGGAAGCTGACAGTTAAATGAGGAAAAAAACGAATTACAGCTGTGGATTTGCCTAAAGATGTTTTGTAAGGAGTTTTGCTGGAAGCGGGTACCAGTCAAAACCCGAGAATTTTGGCAGGGTAGATCTCAATGCTGTTGTATAGTTGGCTGTTACTAATGACAAGGATCAAGGAAAAAAAACTCCTGGGAAGTGCTAGACTGACAAGGGTCTATTCAGGTTTTTCATCTTACAGGACCAAAAGGAGAGGCCTGTAACCCATGGGAAAACATAGTGCTAATTTTCGCTCAGTCGGGGCAGGCCGTAGCGGTGGCAGCAGCTCCTGCCCCGGCTGAGCGCTCGATGGAGGGGAGCACAGGGGTCCCCGGGCCCCCATAAAGCAGAGAAGGAGCCAGGAAACACGCGTGGTGATCCCGCGGTACCGGC
>NW_010235576.1:0-1235 GCF_000690775.1 Eurypyga helias
CTGACTGGCTCAGCCATGGCCAGGGTTGTGTCCGACGTGGACCTGGGGAGCTGTGCCCCAGCTTCTGTCCCCCATATCTCCCCAGACCCAGGACGTGTGCTCGGCAGACCGTGCAGTGGCGATGTGCCCAGCTGATCCCAAAGCTCCGGGACATGCCTGCTCCCTGGTGATTCCCACCAGAAGCCGATCTGTTTGGCGTGTGACTCCGGGGCGATCTGGGGTCTCTCTGCCTGAAGCTTGACTGGCTCCAGGGAGTGAGCTGGGATAGGAAGGAGACTGCGCCGTCCTGTTGTCCGTGCGGTTCCCATGCTAGCTTGCTCCATGGAGTAAGTTTGATCCGGGCCAACTTGCACTCTCCTGGACAAGCCCAGCCTCAGCGCAAGGCCTGCCCGAGCCAGAGGCGATTCCTAGAACAGTTTGGCTAGAGCTGCCCTGTGTTAGGAGTTTGGTTTTTGGGAGGGAGAAGGACGTGTGTCCATACAGACTCACTCGGACTGTACCACGTGCTTGGGGACCACGGTGTGGCCTGTGGGTTTGTTTTACCGTGCTGTAAATGATCCTTCCGTCGTGGGAGATGTTTCTCTATGAGGAAGCTGAGCAGGACTAAACCCCTCGTGCTGCCCGGCTGTGGAACACCCCAGTACGTGAGTGAGATTCCTACTGGGAGAGGCCCGAAACCACCCAGCCCGAAACCAACATCAGCGCAACTGGAATTACTCCTGAGGGAGATGGATCGAACGGCTCCCAGTGAGTGGCCTTCCGTCCCCAGCCGTCCCCGTGCCTCAGCAGCAACACAGCTGGCAAGTCGTGTGACACCTTCCCAGCAGTTTCTCATGGGAATAATCAAGCCAGTCAGTTACAGAATCATGGAATCATGGAATGGTTTGGGTGGAAGGGACCTCAAAGCCCCCCCAGCCCCACCCCCTGCCATGGGCAGGGACACCTTCCGTAGCCCAGGGTGCTCCCAGCCTCATCCAGCCTGGCCTTGGACACTCCCAGGGATGGGGCATCCCCAGCTTCTCTGGGAACCTGTCCCAGTGCTCCCACCCCCTGCGGGAAGAATTCCTTCCTAAAAAAATTGGTTGTCACACCAGGTCTTTCCTGCTGGGCCTTTTACCGTCCAGATGCCTTCCTCGAAAGTCTCCTCTTGACCCAGATCCCTCTGGAAGCGTGGTGCTCCAGCCCGGCAGCTGGAGCGTTACCTAACTTGGGGGCTGTGATTCACGTCGCTCCGC
>NW_010235576.1:1286-1623 GCF_000690775.1 Eurypyga helias
ACGGCTGTGCCGTCGGCGGAGCCAGAGGTGCCGTTCACCTGACAGGGTGTGGGCGCTCGTTTCAGCATGGGATGAATCACAGCTCCATTGACTTCACGGAACAGCTCTCCATTGAGTCTAAAAGGAGCCCGGAGCGACTTGCTCACCGCAGGTGCTTGTGTTACACACGCCCACGTTCCGCCGGATGAGCCCTGAGGCCGCTGCGGCACGGGGCAGGGCAGGAGGACTGTTTCGGGTCTCAGCACTCCTGTTTGCGTGTCCCCAGCCAGCCCGTCGTCCCCTCCTCACGAGCGCAGCGCTGCTGCGCATCCTTCAGGGCCCAGGGTGGTGTCCACGG
>NW_010235576.1:1777-4354 GCF_000690775.1 Eurypyga helias
CGGGATGCACAGCGTGTTCTTTGCTCTGCTCCATCCCGGTCCTGGGTGGAAGCGTTGAGCGCGTCCCCGGAGAACTCCGGCTGGGTGCATCCTTCCGGCGCGGCAGCGAGCAGCGCGTCGCGCCAGCTGCTCGCTCACCCCGCAGCCCTCCGCTTCCGTTTGCCATGGGAATGCCCTGCGGAGCATTCGGGTGCGCGACCGACGCCGCGGTGCCATCGAGGGCGGCCGTTCCCGTGTTCCCGAGCCCTCTTCGGCTCAAACAGAGATGAGGCCCCTTTAGCACAGTCGGCTCTTCCAAGGCCGTGCCAGCCCGGTACCTATCACCATCGTTCTTCCGGGTGTTCCCCAGAGGACTTTCCTGGGAGCTAAGGATGAGCTCCTTCATTTTTCACTTCCGTTCATCTTCCTGCTGCCTGTTTTTGAGGTTGAGCGTCATCCCCTTTCTCAGGCCTTCTGGAACGTGGTGCACCCCACGCCAGCTCGGACACAGCCCGTCGTAGAGGCCAGATACGCCTGGGCGCTGCCCCAGAGTTTCACCAGGCCCAGGGAGTTGAAAAAACTGAATTCTTCAAACTGCTGGTTTTTGCTTCAGGGTCAGAGCCAATCTTTGCTGTTTTGGTGTTACCAGGGGTTCGCTGTAGCTACTTCCACAGCCGTGACCGTGTTAGTTTTTTCATCGTAGGCTCGTGGAATGGTTTGGGATGAAGGGACCTTAAAGCCCCCCCAGCCCCAACCCCCCAAGGGCCTTGCAGCAGCCAGGTGTGAACCTGGGGATCTTTAGGGCCTGGGGAGCCTCACGGCGATCGGCAGAGGGTTTGGAGGTTCTGGAGGGACCTAAGCTGGGAGTGCTCTGGTGGGATCCCTCTGCCCATCCATCCCCCTGGAAGAGAGTGAGCTAGACCAGACAACCATCCAGCACCTCCGCATGTCCCACAGGCAGCTCCACGTGCGTACCCCTGGAGCGCTCCGGGACGGAAAGGAGCGCGCCGGGGAGTTCCTTACCGACAGGTCGGGGTTTGTGAATTGGGGCGCTTCTTGCAGAGTAACTGGGTGAGCGCAGCAGCAGGTTGGGTTATTTAAAGGCTCGCGCTGCTGCAGGCCGTCGTGGCGGGTGCGGGCTGGTGGGGGAGACAGGGGAGACCCCGTTCGGACACGGCACGAGCAGCTCTGTCAGCTCCTCAGCCCATTGTGTGCATGAAGCAACCGCAGCCGTCCTGTGGGAAGGGCTCGAGGCACGCGTGCTCTTTCATCGTGGATGAAATCCTCATCTTCATTCACTTGCTCCCTGACAAGGCGATCGCAGCAGGACTGATGGGGCAGCTCAGCCCCCCGGCAGGTGAACAGCAGTCGCGGGGGGGTACCTAAACCTGTGTTCCCCGTCTCGCGCGGGCACGCCTGCGCAGACGCATGGTGAGGGGCTGCCTTCTGGGATGGGTCAGTCAAGGGGTTGACTTGTCATACAGAAAAGGGGGCACTTCTGTGGATGTGAGGTGTGTTGGGGCTAGCTCATCTGAACGGTCAGTCGTAGTCCAAATAGAAGAGGAAGGCGTATCCCAGAATCCAGCACGGTTTGGGTGGGAAGGGCCCCCAAACCCCCCCCAGCGCCACCCCCTGCCACGGGCAGGGACACCTTCCATAGCCCAGGGTGCTCCCAGGCTCATCCAGCCTGGCCTTGGACACTCCCCGGGATGGGGCATCCACAACAGGAATCACGGTTTGAGGTTGTCTGGCCCGTTACACGGACGGGAGGATTACGTCACCGTCAAGGCCTCCTGTGGGCATGGGCCTGTGTCCAGCAGGACACTCTACACTTGGAAGAGAGGATTTAGTTGTGGAGGGGGGAGTTTTACACATGACCAGCTCTGCTTCTGGTCCTCAGGCAGCGTGTTGTCATCATGGCACGGCTGTATGACAGTAGCGTGTTGTCATCATGGCACAGCTGTATGACAGTAGCGTGTTGACATCGCAGCATGGCTGTATGACAGCAGCGCGTTGACATCACGGCATGACCGTATGACAGCAGCATGTGGTCATCACGGCACGGCCGTATGACATCACAGCATGACCATATGACAGTGCGTTCACATCACGGCACGGCCGTATGACAGCGTGTTGACATCACGGCACGGCCGTATGACATCACGGCATGACCGTATGACAGCATGTTGACATCATGGCACGGCCGTATGACATCACGGCACGGCTGTATGACATCATGGCATGACCGTATGACAGCAGCATGTTGACATCACGGCACGGCCGTATGACATCACGGCATGACCGTATGACAGCATGTTGACATCATGGCACGGCCGTATGACATCACGGCACGGCTGTATGACATCATGGCATGACCGTATGACAGCAGCATGTTGACATCACGGCATGACCGTATGACAGCAGCGTGCTGACATGACGACGCGGCCGTATGACAGCAGCGTGTTGTCATCACAGCATGGCTGTATGACAGCAGCACATTGACATCACGGCATGACCATATGACAGCAGCATGTTGACATCACGGCACGGCCGTATGACATCAAGGCATGACCGTATGAACTCATGGCGACAACATCG
>NW_010235576.1:4493-4837 GCF_000690775.1 Eurypyga helias
GGCCTTAGGCCATCACGGCACGGCCGTATGACAGCAGCCGCCTCCCTTGGGGCCGTTCCCACAGGCCTGTGGGAGTTTCCCTGCGCCTGGCTCTTCGCTGCCGAAGTCGCGGCTGGCGTGTCCGGCCCCGTTTGTCATGGATCGTGTCCCAGCGTGGCCAGAGTCGTAGGGCGGGTACCAGGGAGCCCGAGGCCCCGTCCTGTCCTGGTTTCCCTGGACGGTGCCTGTTGCGTGTCCCTGGGAGCACCTCGCTCCCTGCGGGAGTTCCACGAGCTGACTTCCCTCAGCCCTTGGTCTGGAAACAAAGGAATGTGCCCCCCTCGCTGGGAGCTGGGTGCTGCCGC
>NW_010235577.1:0-1753 GCF_000690775.1 Eurypyga helias
GATCCCTGGCCATAGGTCACCCGAACCCCATGAAAAATTTCCATAATATTCATATACCTCAAATACTTTTGCCATTGGTCCAAGAGAAGAGGGAAAAAATTCAAATAATTTCTCCACATCCAACCCAGCACCAAATAATCTCTACTCTATAAACTGAGTGTAAAAGAATTTTTCATAGTCTCTAGTATAGGTTTAGATATGGGGTTTGAGGTCTTGTAAAAAGTGCAGAAATACTGCTCAACAGACCTAGAATGTTTGTTCTCAATCTGCTCCTTGTACAGACCCACCCAAGGCTGGTTTAAAAGACCACCCCAGTCAAGCTAATCATGTAGAGACAGTTTCAGCAAAGAGGGATTAATTAATTAGCACAGGTGCTTTGCTAAACAAAAAGAAGTTAATGGATAGAAACTGCTTGCTTTAGTTAAACTCTTAATAGTACATCTCAAAGTCTGTCTCAGAATTGTGCAAGACAGAAATGACAGAAAAGTGATTACACAGATGGTGATCCGAAGAAGACCCTGAAACTGAAACAAGAATTGGACCAGAAAAGAAGAATGCATCTGAGACGGGGGATTGTGATGGTCTTTTGATAAACTATGAACTTTGGAGACTGAACGGCTGAGTGGAAATACACAAAGACTTTGGACCTTATGTAATGGTATTGATTGAATAGTATATAAACTGTGCGAGAGCTTGGGCCATTTGCCACGCATTGAGGTGGTGGCCCAACTCTGAGTTGTTAATAAAGCAAACCTAGTGGTACCCACGTCTGCTGAGATCCTGAGGAGAAAAAGGGAAAGGTGTAATTATTGAAAGCCTCTAGGAGATAACTCGCATAGTACCAGGGTGCTGACAATATTAAATACAGATACAGATATAGGATTCCTCCCAACACCAGCAATATCCTGAATAGCCTAAAAAAACCCCTCAACCCATTTTGAGCATTTCAGATCAGGACAATAAGGAACATGAAAGGCAGTAGATCCCACCGTCCTGTTAGCAACTTGAAAAGCCCCTAACTCAACCTCTTGATCAGCCACCACCATATCGCTGTAACAAATATTTATCACATGCTAACCAGATCTGTTCTTAACTCTCTGGAGCCCCACGGTCGGCACCAAAAGGAACTGTTGTGGTTTAGCCTTATCTAGCAATTAAGTACCACACAGTCGCTCGCTCACTTCCCCCCCCCCAGGAAGAGAGTTGGGGGAAAAGACAAGGAAAGCTTGTAAAGATGAGATAAGAACTATTTAATTGTGGCGTATTGAGGCACGGACTCAGATCAGTGCAGATGCTGAGACACTTTATTTGCAACAAGCAGTTCTATTTATACCCGGTTTCCTTCCCCCACAGTTCCTCCTGGTAATTTTCCGTAGTTCCCCTTTGTGATGCGCACATGCTGCCACGCTGGCAGTTTTTCTTTCTCACTGTGATTTGGCAGATGACCTACTTTTCCCATGGCTTGTTTGGCACTGAAGCCTCATGGCTTGAGGACCAGGGGCTGTGCAGGGTTGGCAGGCTGATGTTGTCTCGTTCACCTCCTCCCACATCTCCCACTTCTTTGTTTTGCACCTGCACCTGCAAGACTTTCTTAAGGGCTTTATCAATAGGAGACTGCATTAGTTTTAATAAACATGGAATACAAAGCATGACACCAAAAAAGATTAATAACAACAGCACGGCTACAACCATTAGATTTTTAATCCAAAGAGTCAGATTAGGAAAAAAACCTGCAAAAGGGTTCCACCCATCC
>NW_010235578.1:0-308 GCF_000690775.1 Eurypyga helias
TGCGTCTGGAGGTACAATTCCAGCGTGAACGAGTGGACGGAGGTGTCTCCCATGCTGAAAGCCAGAGAATACCACAGCTCCACGGTGCTGGACGGGCTGCTGTACGTGATCGCCTCGGACAGCACGGAGCGCTACGACCACTCGCTGGACAGCTGGGAGGCCCTGCAGCCCATGCTCTACCCCATGGACAACTGCTCCACCACCTCCTGCCGCGGCAAGCTCTTTGCCATAGGCTCCCTGGCCGGCAAGGAATCCATGGGGATGCAGTGCTACGACCCCGACAGCGACCTCTGGTCCCTCGTGAACTG
>NW_010235578.1:378-2506 GCF_000690775.1 Eurypyga helias
CTTAATAAGGGGGGGGGCGTGAACCACAGCCTCCCCCTCCTCATCCTGCCGGGTTTTCCCAAGAGAGCGCTGCACAGGGAAGCACGGCAGCGCTTCCTCGTGGCGCAGGCGGGTCTGCGAAGCGCTGCGTTCCTCCTCGTGTAGCCGAAGAACTGCGCTTCCGGCTGCGTCCGAGTATCCAGGCCTAACCCAGGGCTGGAGGAGCCAGCGGTCACCCCGGCTGCAGGGAGATAAACCTCGCTCTTTCCTTGGCCTCTGGTTCAGCCCCCCCTCGGTGCTATAAATAAAGCAGCAAGCTCCAGGAAAACACGGAGCGGTGGCGGAGGAGAGAGGATGCCTCCGTCTCAGCGGAGATAAGAGGGCTGGAGGTTAAATGATTGGCCGCTATTTTTAAGCGCCTTTCCAAATTGGGACTTAATGACCCATCGATGCTGTCCCCAACGCTTCAGTTAGCCACTTCATTAAAAATAAACGGGAAGGCATGCTGGCGCTGGAGTGTTTCGGCTCGCTGGGCTGACTGGGTGCAAACGTGGGCCCCCCCAGTGGCCCCCAGACGCTTTTCTTGCTTGAATCTCCCCTTGGCTTTGCGTAAAGCAGCAACTTCTCCCCAAAACCTCCTGTCTGCTGCCTCTGGGGCCAGCCGAGCGCCCCGCTGCCTGCCGGTGGCACTTGGGGGTTTCAGAAATGCTGGGGGGAGGGTTCCAGCTGTTCACGGCTGGTCACGAACCAGTTCTGTCCGTTTTCCTTTTTCTTACCCATTTTAAACCACTGGCGATTGACCCTTCGGGACATCTGATCGCTTAACGAGGAGTTAATGAGATTGTGAGGTCAGGTTTTTCTCCCCTCGTTTCACGTGGGCTGCTGCTGTGGGTGAAGCCACACAAGAACCTTTAGAGGACGGAGAAATGGGTTACGAATAAGACTCCGCTTTTAATTAGTTTTAAATAGCTCAGACCGAAGCCTCGGCCTGACGATCGCCCGAGGTGGGCCGAGTCTTATCCCGCAGATCCGGCACAGCGGCGAGGCTTGGGTCCAGTCTGCGTCCCCCAGAGCTCCCCTGAGAACGGGAGGGCCTGACCTGCCTGGAACCGCACGCTTCACCCCTCCTTTCCATGCCAGTCCGTCGGCGTTCTCTGCTTCCGTACTGGCAGCTCTTGCCGCTCGCGACGGGAGGCGTGAGGAGCGGCAGCTCCCCCCAGTATGCACGGCTTCCCGGGCAGGGACCACCTCCTGGCTCTGAGCAGTTCTGGGGGAGAAAGGTTGGTCTTTGTGCAGCTCCGTGGGACTCGGAGCCCAGGAGTTCCCTTCAGGGGTAGCACTTCAGTCCGGGTACACCTCGAAAGTCACTCGGACCAAAGACCCCCGTTCTGGGGTGTGCCTCGTGTGGCACTGTCGGAATGCTCGTCAGAGCGTCACCAGAAGCCCCACAGGACGCCCCACAGCCTCCCCCCAGGCGGATTTCTCCTTTATTTTCCCTCCCTCCCTCTTTTCTGGGGTTCATTGTCACTTCTGGCACACGAGAAGCCGGCGCTGGCGGCTGGAGTCTGCGTCGGGACTCGTGCCGTCGCACCGGAACCCTCGGATGCACGGAGCGGGGCGGGAGCAGCAGTGCTCAGGGCAGCGTTTCGGGCTGCCGGCGCGGGAGGTCTGGGAAGGCAGAAGGGTAATTCTGTGCTGTCTCCCGCAGAGACGACTCGGCTGAAGTGGATGTTTACAATCCAGCAAAGAATGAGTGGGATAAGATCCCTGCCATGCTCCAGGTAGGATGCGCACCGTCCTACGGGATGCCTTTCCGTGATAAACCCTTGGCAGAACAGCTGCTCTGTAGGTTACAGCCCCCACACACAGAGCGCTCCGAAGCACACCCAGTCCCCGGGAAGAACAAGTCCTGGCCCGTGCCTGCCCGGCGGGAGCTGAGCAAATCCTGAAAGCCCCCTCCCACCCGGCATTTGGGCCACGGCTGCAGGACGCCACATCCCGTCCGGGCAGCACGGGACACCTCCACCCTCCGCCCAGTGAGCCAAACCCTCCTTTCCGATGACGCGCGCCTGTTTTCCCACCGCAGGTGCACGTTGGGGGCAGCGTGGCCGTGCTCGGCGGGAAGCTCTACGTCTCCGGCGGCTACGAC
>NW_010235578.1:2558-3241 GCF_000690775.1 Eurypyga helias
GGGGCCCGCCTCCCCGAGCCCATCTTCTGGCACGGCAGCGTCAGCATCTTCCGGCAGTTCATGCCGGAAACCACGCAGGAGGACGACGGCATCACGCTGGACAACACCATCAACTTGAACAGGCAGCAGAACCTTCACAACCAGAACCTTAACGAGCTTCGTTAGCGGGGGCGGCATCGCTCCCTGGCTCCACACAAGCTCGCTCTCCAGACCAGCGTTGCTTTGAGAGGAGGCAGAGGCCAAGCGGGGTTGGAAACGGATGCACCGATCGCGGAGGGAGGGAAAACCGAGCGTCTGAGGCGCTGCTGCGGGGCCACGGACACAAGGCCTGCGCCACTGCGCCCCTTGGCCCTTCTCTGGGGTGGGGGGACAGCCGAGAGGTGAGCTCCGGGGAAAGCCATCGCCTCCAACGTCCCCGCAGCTTTGGCTTCTGGTCGGACTTTCACCGGGAGCTCCGTCACCCTGTAACGCTTCGCTTGCCGCCAAACGCCTTTCTCCAGCCTCTTTTTTGGGAAGGCTCCAGCAGGTCCAGAGCCGCTGTGGGGCAGGCGGTCCGGCGCTCGACTCCATGTGGAGAGAGCAACGGCCTTCCCAAGCTGGTCGGGAAGGGCTTGGTGTGAGAGCGTGGCCCGCCCCGCTCCTCGCTTCCCTTTCCTGCCTCCAGAAGGGTCAGACGACCCAAG
>NW_010235578.1:3269-3599 GCF_000690775.1 Eurypyga helias
TTTGGGGGTTTTTAGGTTGCAGCCTTTAAACTTCTGCAGGTATTTGTTTTCCAGCTCCTCCTGGAAAAGCACTTTTTCTCCAAGAAGAAACGCCCATATTTATAAAAAAAACATATTTATATCTGAACCGTGTTCTCACGGCCAGGTTTTCGTCGCTGCCATTGGCGGATAGTTCTTTTGGGGTGGTTTGACTTGGTTTGTTTGGTTTGCTGTTTTTTTGACCTGTGTGTGATTTGCCTTTACGCTCGCCCGAGCGACCTGGCTTGGGCTGGATTTCCTCTCTGCCTCCATCAGTTTGGCCTCGGACGCCGCTCGCGCCGCGGTCGCTGT
>NW_010235579.1:0-626 GCF_000690775.1 Eurypyga helias
GCTCACTTCACCTCCCGAAGCTGGAGGGGAGAAAAACGGGATGGCTTAGGATACAAGCGTCAGCTTCTGGTTAAAGCGCAGAGGGTACGGCTCTGCTGCTCTGCTCAGCATCCCTGTTTCCCGGGAAAGCAGGGGGAGAAAGACAGAACTCAGGGGTTCTCACGCTTCCACCTGGAACACGCAGACCACAGACTGATGGGATTGGGATGCAGCAACTGAAAGGCCAAAGGCAAAACTAAGGCCTTTCCCCGGAGTAAAGAAAAGATCCGTGCTTGCAACTGGCTTTAAATTTACAACACGCTCAGCCTGGAAACCAGCCCTCCTGCCCCCCGCGCTGCTGCCTTTGTCGCCCGGAGCGGCGGAGCGGGCAGCCCACGGGGCTCCTTCCCTGCTTTCCCTGTGCCTGTTCCAGCAGCATCATGAACTTCCACCGCTGGCACGTGCGGGAACGCTTTCCATCCCTGAAACCGAGGCAGGAGCCACCAGGAAGCTCCTGGCACATCTTTTTTGGGGGAGAGTCTAAGCGGAACCGCTCAGGGCTTCTCTGGGCAGAGCACGGTCCTGTTAGATCATTATAGCCAAGCCCTCCCCTTCCCTTGTGCCGCTCACCAGCTCCACGGACCAGA
>NW_010235580.1:0-8238 GCF_000690775.1 Eurypyga helias
GGCAGTGCCGCCGTCCTCCCCCCTTCAGAGCAACCGGAATGCCGCGTTCGAGCTGAGCCTAATTACTGCCTCAGAGCTCAGTCAGACGTGAAGGCGTAGGGGATATACCCCCAAAAATCTGCCATCTGTTGGGTAATGGGAAAAATCATCACGAACCACCCTTCCCAAAGAGCTTTTAACAGTGACTCTTTTGCTATTAATGCCTTCCTGCCCCTGCGATCCGTCTTACTTTCCGGAACGAGCCATCGGGAGGAATGCATCTAGATTCAGCCCCTACTCTCATTGACATCCACCATGGGAGGAGAGGGGATTTCAGCTCCTACAAGGCTGCTGGTGAATAATACCATACCGGTTTCACATTGTTACCACACGCTCCCTAATAATGATGCTTGGCAGATTTTAATATACCCATGAGGTGTATTAATAGAGTAATTCTTCTTATTCCAATAGAATTCCAAGTATTTAAACACTTATTATCTATTATGTACCTAGGAGATGTTTCCCTTCGTAATTGCAGTTCATTAGATATTCATCGTGGTGCTTTTAAGACAAACACACCAGGGGCCCTGGGAAGGATTACAGTCCCACACAGGAGGGTGTATGGCTTATCCCACACCTCCACGTGCGAGCAGCTGCCCCGGCACTAGCGCGGTTAGCATACGGGCTCCGGAAGGGATAACCGCAGTGGTTGAATATGCGCTATTCCATCCTTTGCCACATCTCACGGGACAGTCACAGAGGGACGATTATTTTAGAAGAAAAGCACTTCTAAATTTCAAAGCAGCACAGGAATTACTTCAACAGAGAAATGCCTAGAACAAGGCTAGCAAGGTTCATCTTTCAGAAGTGCATCCATCTCCATGCTGTTGGTGAAGCCTCCCCTCCTTCTTCAGCCTGACCCCAGCAGAAGGGCACTTTAGACTGCACTAGAGCTGCAGCTTCCCTACAGCTCCTCGAACGCTCAGCAGAGTCACTTCCCACACCTTTCCTCCCTCTGATGTGTTTATCTTACGCAGGGCTCGCAACTACCATCATGAAAGAGCAAATAGTTTGCAGATCACAGCACAAACACTGGCCAAAGCAAGATACCAACAAGCAAATCACAATGAATTGTACCAAAAAGTAAGACAAAGGTAGTCAAGGAACCTCTCACCACTGATGTGCAATCACTTGTGTATCCAGCCGTCCTTTGGTGGCCACACACAGCTCCAGTGCCCTGTGGCAGCAGGGATCTGCCCCCCTTCTTGCAGGCTGTGCCCACTCACGGGTGAGGAGGCAGTGCAGGGACAGCAGCAAAGGCAGATCAGCTGGGGCAGAGCAAATAAGGGGTCTGTTACTGGGGACAGCTGAAGGGTGCTGGGTCCTGAGGAGGGGGTTGGGTGTGAGCTCCATAATGCCTTTAGGGGGGAACTGAGAAAAGGGAGAGGGTGTCCTGCATAGAGAGACTACTGCAGGTAGGGGGTTAGAGGAGCAAAGCTGTGGAAAACACATTTTTGGTTAGACACACTTCCTTTCTTAGGATAACCTTGGGGAGATTCCCCCTTTCCTGCTGTTGCAGGAGTATCATTCCCTTCCTTATGGCTCAGCCCTGGGAGGACGTAGGGCAGCCCTGAGGAGCAGGCTCTGTGTGTGAGGAGCTCTGTCCTCTCTCACAAGAAATGGGTGATTTGAGTCCTGTGTGCTGCGGGTGCTCCAGCCCATCCCGCACCCATCCAGGTCAGGCACGTGTTGCGGCACTCTGGCCGGTAGGATCAGCTCCTGCAGTGTGGATGCTGCCAGTCAGCAGCCTCCAGATGCATTTTGTGACTTTGTCAGGTCTCAGCAACTGGCTGGGCTTGCTTAATGTCAGAGAGAAAGGATCTTGAAGGGAGGGAAAGGCTGGCTTGAAAAGGACAGTGCAGAAAAGTTGGCATTGATACATGGTCTGCTCCAAGCTTTTAATGGCAGAAGTGGTTTCCTAGCTTGATTCTGTGAGGTGTTGGGGTTTGTTTAGGTTTTGGAGTTTGTTTCTTGTTAATTCAGGGATTTTGACCGCGTGGTTCTACACCAGTCCATTGAGCGTCTGTTTCTGTGGGACACCCAAGTGCTGCGGAGAGTCCCCCGTAACGTTCAGCACCATTTGATATGCTTCTGTGCATCAGTGCGCTGCTCCCGTGAGATTTCATGCTGCAAGTTCATTCCTATGCACTCTTTGTTTAAGCTCAGAAGGAATCTCAGCCGCATACAAAACTGGCTGTACGTGGTGCAGCCTGTCAGCGTGACCTGGCATTTCCCAGAACTAAATAAACCCCTGGGATCAGCGACCAAGACCCGTCCCGTTCCTAGAGACTTGTGAGCGAGTCTATGGCCAGAAGAAAGATCAAGGTGGAGGGGGTGTTGGAAGAATACCTGTACCTTTGAGGACACAAAGATATTTTTAATTTTCAGAGAGTAACTATAAAGTGTGGAAAGAAAGAACAGCTACCTGCCTTCCAAACTCTTGCCCTGTGTCCCAGATCTTTGGGGCAACTCCTGTCTCCATTCTCTGGATTTTGGCTGGAGTTCTGCAGGGTCTGAATGAAGTCAAACCCCAACGGGGCTACATGGGGGGAACTCAGGCACACAGGCTGAGCCAGATCAATACAGGCTGCACTGGGAAGGCTAAAATGGGATATGCTCCAACTGTGAAAAGATCCCGGTGACTGCTGCAGAGGGTTGCAGTAGATTACACTTTATTGATGCTGGAGGAGGTGGAAGGATGCACCGAGCCAACTCTCTGCATCTCCCTTAGGGTTTGTCCTTTACACAGCAGAAATTTGCACACAATTAATCATGGTACCAGGTCTTGATTGCATTTAGCAGACGTTTTAGAAGTAGCTGAGTGCTTTGCTTAGCTCCCTTCTACAGTGAATGAGAGAAGGTGGTGCTGTCAGCAGGTATTTCCAGATGGCTCTGCTCTCTGGGCACCATCTCACCTTGTTAGAAGGCAAAGGGATGAGGGCACAACCTCTCTGACAGGGCTGGTCCTGCTGGGAGGAGAGCGCTGGTCAAGGCTCAGCTGTATTTCTTTGGGTTCCTTCAGACCTCTGTTTCCCCTTCGGTCACCTGCCTGTTTTTGGAAAGCACTTCAAATGTGTAAGTGAAAACGTTGCATCAGAGCTGAGAGCGATTGTTTCGCCTCTTCTTCCCCCAGCCATTGGCTTTGCTTGTGTTAGCGCTCGGGGAAGGGGGAGGAAGACTAAATTTCTGCACAGACGTGTGATGCCAGAGCAGAGCCTAATCTCTGCAGTTGGTGTTTTCACACTAAAGGTGTTTTGAGCGTCAGGAGAGTCGAGAGCACACGACTGATTTGCAGGTGGGAGGCACAGCAGAGAAGCAGACCAAACTGAGGGCCTTGAGGTCAACAGGGTTTCCTGCTCACCCAGAGTGAGCAATTCTGTTTTGTTGCTTTGAGGAAAAGAAAACGTGTAAAGACCTGGGGTTGTTAAGGGGGTAAGGGCCTGATGTGCCATTGCTAATGATTTTGGGAATAGCAGGGTGGAGGATCCCTCTGCAAATTGGACTCCCACTTCCTTGGGCAAGTATGCAGCCCATGCACTGTGACCAAGAGCAGAAACATTCTCCCAACCAGGGGAGATAATGCAGAATGAAGGGGAATGACACTTTTCCCCAACTTCTGCTGTTTATACCTGCCTTCAGATAGTGCTTGTGCAGGAGGGCAAGGTGAACTGTGCTGATTGCTTCATGTTGAAAAGCATCTTATTTCAGCTGTGCAGCAGAAACCAGAGAAAATACCTGCACTTCAGCGAAGTATGGGGTCACAGCACACACCTGAGCTGCCAGGGTTAATAGTACTGTGGGTGAGGAGCTCCATCCTTGATCCAGCAAGACATTTAAATACATGCTTATCCTTAATTATAGGAGTAAAGCTTTTATAATCAAGACTTACAGTTATCTTTACATTCTTAAGTATCTTGCTGCTTGGGGAAATTAATACTGAAGCCCCTGATTTTTACGCTATTTAAGAAGTAAGCTTGCTTAGTGCAGGCATTGGGATGGATCCAGAGAGACTCGCTGTGCATTGCACAGCTTGGGCGGGGGAAGGGAGGGCTTGGAGGGGGACAGAGTGGTGGGAGAAGAGAGCGCAGGGAGCTGGAAATGGTGGTTCAAGAGAGGATGTCTGTTCTGCAAAGTACGCTGCAGAACTGAAATGGGGAAGATGCAAAGTGGTTGCGTAAAGGTCAGAGGAATGTCCTCCGCTCAAAGTACACCCAATCTTACCTTAGAGGAAAAGGGAAAAGAGTGGGAAATGGGATAATGACAGAACTCAAGACCCTAAGACAAACTCCCATTCACACAGCTCCGGTAAGTGGGAAGAAGCTGCCTATCCTATCACACCACTCTCAGTGCTCCTTCCTGAGGGATCTGTCTGTGAACAGAGCAAGCCCCCAGTTCTCATCCTAAGGCAATAGTTTGAAGCTTGAAGCTTTTTCCGCCTGGCTTTTTCAGTCCAGCCTTTTGCTGCTGCTCCTTTCCTATGAGCAGCTCCAAGCGCTGCCTGACCTTGCTAGAGGTGCGAGCCAGGCCAGGATCAGCCAGGTGTCTTCTGCTTTCCTCCTCTGTAGCTCCTACGTGCTGGTCTCTCTACCCTTCTGCTATGTCTTTCTTCTACCCCTCTTGCTTTTTTCCTTGCTTTGTTTCAAGTACCCCAGCTCCCAAAAAGGATAAACTCATCTCTGTTTTGCCCAGCCCTTCCCTGTGGCCCAGCGTCCTGGGTTCCTCCAGGAGGAAATGCTGGCACAAGTAGGAAATGCTACTGTGGATCTGAGCTGTGACTGTGTCTGCCCTCACATTTCTGTTGCTGTGGGTGATGACAGAGCATTTCCTCATTGCACATAGGTGCCTCAAAAATAGTTCTGGCTATCCAGGCTGAAGGGAGAACAGTTTGGCGAGGGTCCTGAGATCCAAAAGGGCTGTGCTTGGGGGCCTGCCAAATCAGCAAATGATCTGCTACAAAGCAGTGAGACAGAGCTGGCTGCAGAGACAGGCGGCACAGTCATTCACTGAAAGCTGGGGACGCACTCCATTGCAGTGTAATGCAGCAGGGAGACCAGCCAGCACGAGGATGAATGGTTAGGAATCAGTGCCACCAGCATCCTTGAGGCAATCCAGCTGTATGTGGGGCAACAGGTTCCAGTTCCTGGAAACTGCTGGGACATAATTGATGGCTTTGTACCATTTCGCTGGTATTTTGCCCAGTAGCTCTGTGTCCTCCCTCTGGCAGCACAGCAGAGCAGAGCTCAGATTTAACTCAGCATTTACACACATCTGGGATTCCCTGCTGAAAGGTTGCCTTCCTGGGACATCGCTTGGCCAAAATACATTTCTGCAAGGGTTCTTCTTTCTCCTGACGTGCTGAAGCAGCAGGAACCACTCCAACAGCAGCGGCAGACCTGCGCAGGCACCTACCTGATGTGTGAGCAGGCTTCTTCAGCAAGCTGCAGGGGAGGTAGAAGGTGGTGGATCAGGACAGCGAGAGCAAAGCACTTACAGACCAGATTTGCAGTGCACACAGACAGCCCTGCCAGGGGCCTGGATTTCCTTTCCGATGGGCAGGAAGCTCTTCTGTAGAGCAGTATGTTAGTGAGTGGATTTAAGAACTCCACCTCCACTGAAGCTGACAGACTGCGGGCTCCTGCCTATTTCCTTGTGCCTGCACCCTCACTCATCTGTCCTGACAGGAGGCCAGTGCCAGCAACTAACTCAGTCAAGAAACAGTAACTTCATTTTTTAGAACTAATTTTGTGAGCACGCTGGTTTCTCTATCAGGCTTAGATACAGTCCAGGGTTGTACCCTGTATCTACAAAGCAACCAAGAAAAGAGGCAGCATTTTAAGGCTGAGTCTATGTTTAGAAATCAAGCCTAAACCAGGCAGCAGATATTTTGGTAATGTTCTAAAGGGATCAAGACCAAACTACACATTCTAAAATCATACTCCATGCTTTATACACTTTAAATAAGATTTTTACGTAAGAAATTTGCAGCTCCTATCCTTTGTATTTCCCAAGAATAGCATGCTTGGGAAAAACAAAAATCAGAAAGTCTGTGATCAAAGCTAATCCTGCCTTAGACAAGTTCAATCTTAGGAGCTGATTGTAATCAGCCTTGCCCTCTGGCTTTGCAAACACACTGAGCAAAAGCATCCCATGTGTATGTTGTGTTTTATGGTTCTTCTGTCTTGACAATCTAATTTCAGGCAAGAGTATCGCCCG
The DNA here is from genome assembly GCF_000690775.1 of Eurypyga helias. Taxonomy (NCBI): domain Eukaryota; kingdom Metazoa; phylum Chordata; class Aves; order Eurypygiformes; family Eurypygidae; genus Eurypyga; species Eurypyga helias. The sequence goes on from NW_010235580.1 coordinate 6,253, forward strand.
TGGACTGGAGCAAAGCCATCCAAGCCTATCAAGACAAAGCAAGGCTTCATTATCCCAGAAGACCATTTTGTTCAAGAGACAAGCTACAAGGCAGATTTTAAGGTAATTAACTTTTTTTTTTAAAAAATCCCAAAGTCAGTGTGAGTAAAGCTCAAAGTACACATCAGGAACTCCTCATTTGTTACTGGTGTGGAGCGTGTAGAATAAAGCCATTTCCCCACTGACCACTCTTCATCACTGCCCACTAGGTAATGTGGCCATCCCTTGCTTTCAGAGAGACATGCTAGAGAATGTCATACCCTAAATTATAATTCACCCCAACACCAGTATCTGCAACTGCATGACAGTCAGGACTTCTAATATCTGCGATTCCCTCAGTTGGATACCTTATGTACAAGGTGTGTTCTCTCTCCCTGCATAAGATGCATTTAACACCCCCTGGACACACTCAGAGCAGTCAGTGTGCACTAGCGTTAGGGCTGTAGCAGAAGATTCAGCCTCTGGTGCTAACATCAACCATGGGCACGTGTTTGCACGGGAACATTTGCTGCCTAAGGAACAGCAATCACCCAAACAGGACAAAACATCCTGTGCTGGTGAGGGCAGAAGCTGCCCCTGCTAGCAGCACCGAGGAGGATATAGCTGTTGCGAGAAGCTGAGCTGCACAGCTCTCGGGCCTCCAAGATTTCCTTGGGATATTCGTTTGAGTTTCCATAACCCTTTAAACCATCATGAGACTTCTCTTGTTGGCAAAATACACCTAAGCATTACTGAAAATCCCACAAGGAAACGTTCTCTCTGTACTCAGTGTTTTTTCTGGTGGTGGCCCACACGATCCCGTCCCCACAAGGAAGGAAAGTACACACGGACGAGGCTCTCGCTTAGCTGCTTTTTGCATTAGACCACCAAAGAGAATCATACTTCACAACCAGCTGCAGAAGCTGATCACAGCCTGCACCGAGTGACTTGGAAAGCAGAGCCGGGGCCAGGGCTGAATTCCCCAGCCGCAGCGTGCCGTGCCGTTAGAGGTAATAGCAGCTACTCCAGGGCCACTTGTGAAAAGTAAATCTTTGCCTTGGCGGAGAGGAGAAAGAAGTGTTTAATCAGCAGTCAGCCAAGTGCCTCCTGTGCAGAGGACTGCAGGCACATTGCTGCGACAAGTCACTCGATGGGTATATCCAGCTCCACTGAAAGTGGGACGGTGACCTCAGGCAAAACAGAATTTGCAAACCTAACCAAAACGTCCTCCTTGCTCTGAATAGACTGGGCTGCTTACTGAGGTGCAGCAATGAGGATAGAGTATTTAACCCTTAAACAGGGTCAAAATACGGGAGGAAACCTTCCTTTCAGGAGATGCTGAAGTAGAAATTGCCCCCTTTCAGGCTTGCACACATTCCCTGCTGTGTTGCCTACTGACTGTTAGCTCAGTGCAGGAGAACTGCTCAGTCTCCACTTCCCATGGAGGCTAAAAGGACCTTGGTGCTTAAAGGGCTTGGCCCTAATATTTAATCTTGTATTTAGACCCCCGAGGGGCAAAAATACAGCATCTTCCTATTTGGGAGATAGGATGCAAAGAATAGGGTCCTAGATGGAGCCCTCAGTGTCCCTATCCCAGTTCTCGAGGAATGGAAAGAGAAGACTGGAATCTCAGACACAAACACATGCCGCCAAGGACACTGGACTCTGGACCATGTAAGCAAAGGTCCCATTTCCTGAAGCCCCAGGGAACCACTGTGGCCTCTCTTGCAAACACCATGGGAAAGGTGTAATCTGGAATGAAAGTGGTGCTGAGGAGCCACCAGTTCCAACAGAAGTCAGACTCCCCCTGGTTTACACGTGGCCATTTGTACCTTCCCTCTTGCCTGAAGCCCATGGCTTTGCTGGACATGTGGGAGCAAGGTTTACATCGTGTCCTGACAGCCTGCACGTAGGACTCAGACTGCTGGTTGTCCCCAGCTACCGAGCTGTGCACAGGCTGTTTGTGAC
>NW_010235580.1:8262-24071 GCF_000690775.1 Eurypyga helias
GAACGGAAAAATCAGAGCCATGCAACAACCACCAGATCGATAGCTTTCCCTATACTCCCTTTGCCTGTGGTCTTGCTCTTCGTTCTCTGCTCAGATGGTGCCATCACATACTCAGCACCCAGAAAAGCTTTGCCCCCTTTCCTGTTTGATGGCCAGATTCACCGAGTCCTGGACTGGATGCACAACTCAGTCCTGTTTCAATTCCTTTGGGCTTGTAAGCATTCAGGAAGACACGAGCATCTAGGTGTCCTTCATGCTTCAGTACAACCACAAGAGCTACGTATTGGGTCAAATTCTGGCTCCACAGGCATCAGAGAGCAACCTCTATTATCTCTGCCTTTCCTCCAGCCCTGAGGAGTTCACATCCTTATCAAAGTCCTTGCAGTGTCACAGTCTGCCATGGCCAGTAACCAATTTTTCTCCCTCAAGTACTCCAGGTCTGTGCCTCTGTTCACAGCACACATAGCTTGTGTCCACATAAAGCACGGTGTTCTGACGGAGCCTGGATGGCATTCTCCAAAAGGTTAAGGACCAGACACACACTGCTGTAACCTCTCTCACTTAAATTCAGCACCAGGCCAGCGGTGAACGTGTTCTGATATTTGTAGAGTATGTGCCGGCGGGGCTTTGTGAAGAGTGCAGCCCGTTATATTGCAGAGGCTGGCTCTTGCCGGTGCCTTCCCCGCCATGGTTGTCCCCCATCACATCACGCAGCTCAAGGGCTGGGCTTCAAGAAAGCCCCTCCTTGGTGGCACAGCATCACCCCTGCCTGTGAACCACCCTGTATGCCAAGGCCCGTCTCACTGACACCCAGCCAAGAGCTAACGCTTGTTGGGTAGTGGCACGTTACAGGGGAGAGCAGACAGATCATCACAGCGCTCCAGACAGTCTCACCCTGTGTCACACTAACGTTTCTCTCCCCCCTCACCCTACTAGATCCCAGAGGCGAAGACCAGGTTCTCCCCCAACCCTTCTGCTGTTTTCCAGGCACCGTCACGGATCCTCAACGTGTGAGCCTGGACCCTCCTCGCACCCGGGCAGCCTAAACGCGGCATTTCTGTTAAGATGTATCACTATGCAATTTTCATGAGGAGCGTTAAGATCAAAGAACCAGTTTTATCAGAAGCAGCCCCAGCGATTAATGATATGCACACACACTTTCTGTTAACACAACAAACGGCAAAGCGCTCGGTTCGGAACCGGCAGAGCACGCTGCGAGGAGTGACCTAGTTTTGCAGAGGAGCAGGTTCGTTACTATGCCAGCTGGCGTCGCATTAGGAGACGGACTTTGGGCAAAGGCGGCATTGCAGGCGACGTCCCTATGCTTAGCCATGCAGGATGGGAGGGAAAACAATCATGAGCGGGATGGGCAATTAAAACCAAAACGAGCTTTGTTTAGCAGCACCTAAGTAGGCCACTGAAAGACGGGGAGCGTCTGTCTGACTTCTGACCTTCTCGAGGGGTTTTGGAAATAGGACCTCAAAGGGCATCACCAGAAACCATGGCACCGAAGGGGCTGGTCTAAACCCCCAGGGTTGTTCCAGAAGCTGGAGGAAGCCAATACTGTTGAACTCTAAAATAAAACCGGCGCTTGCAATGTCTTGGGGGCTTTAAGCGTAGAAAGCTGGATGTTTCCAAAATTGGTGGGCTGATGCAGGAGGAAGAGGGGACTGAACTTGGGGAGACAGCCCTGACAGCAACACACCGGCCTGGTTTGGACAGAGCGAGCTAGGCACCCACCAGACTCCAGAGGATCTGAAATGTGTATGTAATTTGTACAGCTGTTAGGGTGACTGTAAATATTGTATATGGATTTTACCTAAAACAATTTGTGATCCTTTAATGAAAAGGACATGCTTATACTTTTAATAAATATTAACTCTTTGCATATGCAAGGTGGAAGATGTTGCCTTGAAATTCCTAAATTATTGCCTGTATATTGGTAATGCTAATGCTAGGAGCAACCAGAAGCGAATGTTACTTAGAAACTCTTCTTAAAGAAAAATGTAATGTAGAATGTAAGACATCCTTCATTTTTAAGATATGCCATTTTAAATGTCATTATTCTAAAGCTCATTTTTTTAGATTGGTGTGCATTTAACTTTTGCTGACGTACGTGTTTTAAGAAACCATTTTTTAGCCTTTGTTCCTCGAGACTGTAGTGGGTTTACAGTTTCTATCTCAATGACTTATGCAATATAATTAGTCTGCTGCTTATTTCATGGTTTTACTAGTTATTTTGGGGGAAAAAAATCAAATTGAAAAACTTCTACTTTATGTGTTTGAAACACACAAATGGCTTGGCTAGAGTAAAAGGAAACTCTCCTCAGACTTGTACAGTGACGGGACATTCATCCATCCCTCTGTAATGGAACGGACTTCACCCCGTTACTGTTGGTATGTGGATTGTACTTGGAATATGTGCAGGCAGCATCTCCTCCCTGCATTGGATGAGAATTTATCAGTGCACCCCTGCTTGTTAGACTAGCAGGAAGGAGAATAGGTAACACCTGCACTAAGCTGCGTTTGGTCGGGACAAGAGATGGCACTTCCCACACTCATCCTTGGATGCAGTGGAACGTACCAGTGCTTGCCAAAATAATTTTTCAGGAAACACATTTGAAACATTCAAACTGTACTAAAGATTTTGCATGTTAGATGTTTCTAAGAATTCAGTCTGCTTGTTTAATCTCTTTATAATGTTTTTAACAGTTTTGTTCAGACAACTTAAGTTCACTTCAATCCTGGACTTTATTAACAGCAAAAAAAAAAAAAAAAGGGAAAAAGTATAAATTGTCTATTCAGCCTCTCTTCTTAATTCACTGTATTTCTTAAAAAAAATTTAAAAAATCAACCCAGTTCCAAACAAACTGGTAATATAATAAGCTTGTATTTTATGAAATGGACTGGATTGAATTTAATAAATTAAAATGTATTTTGGCTATTGGTTCTTTCCCTTTTTTTCTGTTGTAACACATAACCCTTGAGTATCCAGCCTCGCAGGACAATGTGCCACTGCGTTTCCCTCTCGCACAGCCTCACATGCAGGACAGCACAGCACACAGGACGCTAAGCAAGGTGTCACGGGGATGCCCGACAGCATTCACAGCCACCACCAATCAATTCCTTACCCCTCAAGCTTATCTGCAGGCAGAGCCCCCCAGCAAGAGCGGCTTCCAAGGCACATTTCAAGCTGTGGCCCGACTGCCGATTCGGAAACACAGCTGCTTTCCAAAGGAAAGCTGCTGCTCTGCAGAATTCATAATCCCTGATGGGATTTTCCCTAGATGTTTTCAGAGGGAAAGCAAGCCATTCAGCAAACAGTGCATCAACACGAAGGGGAGAAGGGGATGAACCGCAGTAACAATTTGCTGCATTCATGATTGGGCAGAGGCTAGGTCTGCTCCGATGCAGGTGCCATCCTCCCAAGACCCCCTTTCAGCCATGCCCACAGCGTGCCCTGTCAACAGAAACGGACAAGCAACTCGCGCTCCCGTCGTCTCACACAGGTCACAGGAAAATGGTGCTACCTTTGAACTTTAACAGGGACCATGGCTTCACAGTTGCTCCCAAGAACAGTTCAGTGAGTAAAGGTGCTGCAGGTACAACCAGCCTCCCCAGATACTGCAGTGCCAGCTCTCCTAGCTGCGCCTCAGAAGACTTCCAGGGGAAAGCAGGAGGGAAGAACGGAAGGAAATTCAAGCGGGTACTTACCACTGCAAGGGACAGGGCGATGCAACTGGCTGCTGACATCTGCAATGGACTTTTTTTGCATGGAAAGTGCCTGCCTCAGCCAAACCGAAGGGTATCACACCGAGTTCCTCTGAAGAGGGCAAACCCACACAGGTTTCATAGGCTTCAGGGAGTCACGATGCTGGGAACGCTTCCAACTCCGCTCTCGCACTAATATTTGACTTCCCAGTCGCTCTGGGTTCACGTCCAAGTCCATCAAAGCTTTCCAACTGTGAATCACACTGCAAACAAGAGTCATTTGACACATTAAAAAAGGGCCTTTAGAAGGAAGGTTTTACACCTGAAGCATTGTACTTCACTGCCTCGAGGGTGACAGCGTTGTTTCATTCCACCAGCCGCACCGGCTGTGCCGGGAGCTGTCAGCACCAGCCCTTCCACAGGCTGAGGTGAAGCCCTGGCCTGGGAAATAGCCCTTACTCAGCCCAGCACGTTCCCTGAGCTCGGAAAGCTCACAAGCAGCACGTTAAGGATTTGCCTGCTTTCATGAACTGTGCATTTAGTAAAAATGAGAATGAGTTTTGCAGTATTTTGAAAGATAACAGAGTGCTAAGTCTGCTCACAGACACCTACGATTCCTCCACACAGCCCAGGGAAAACAAAGTTCGCTTCTCTTACCTTTTTCCATTCCTTTTTGCCTCAGGTGCCATGGCTGCGGGGTGGCAGCGGGGCTGTGGGAGCTCTGAGGAGAGGTGAGGCTGCCCCAGGCCCGACACGGCCGGTTCCAGCCGGCTCCACGCGCCTCAGGGCAGCTGAGGGGCTCACAAGGAGGAGGAAGGCCCTGCAAAGAGGACTGTTTAGGGCACCCCCGCAGTCCCCTGCACCTCTTCCGGGGGGCGAGGTGGGATCAGGAAGGACTGAAGGCCTTTGGAAAGAGGTTGTGTTTGTTCCCGTCGTCGTTTCTCACCCTCCAGCTCTAATGGGCAAGCAGTTCAGCTGATTTTCCCCATGTTGTCTGTTTTGCTTGTGACAGTAATTGGTACGCAATGTCCCTGTTTTTATCTTGACCCACAAGCTTTTTCATGTTATTTTCGCTCTCTGTTCTGCTGAAGGGGAGCAAGAGCAGCTGGGTGGGCGTCTGGCAGCCGCCCAACCTCAACCCACCACGCTTCTCTGTCTTCCACGCAAACCCATTAGTTGCCGTTTAACGAGGCTGCTCTGGAGAATGAAAAGGTGGAGGAGCTAAGCTTGCTGAGTTCTGGCTTCCCTTCCCCACACCTCCAAAAAACAAGAGCTTTTTAAAATAACTAGAAAAGGGAAAATTTACCTTTTCCTTCAGATCAATTCCACAACTACCACTTTTTACCCGGAACTAACTAAAACATTCCGAATATACAAAGCACACACATCTCTGGATTTGGAGAAACTCTGAGTGACAGATGACAATCAGACAATCCTGTCACAGCTAATAAAAGAATTTATTGTAAACATACGTATCTTACACAATTATACAGTATAATACAGATAACATGAAGGATTTAAACACTCAGCATTACAAACAGGCGCAGTATTTGTAAAGAGATCTTCGACTGGTATCAAGACTCTTCAGAAAGCCAGAGAAACACACCGTGACATTTCAACACACCGCATCGTCCGTAGCGTTCCACACACACCTGAACGGGTGCATGAAATTCCACCGCCTCTCACGTATCTCCAAGCAATTCCCACAGGAACTTCTTGCCAACCAGTTTTTCTCCCACCACTTTTCAAAATTCAAAGAACTCGTTGCAAACATTTCCTACATCTGAAGGACTAAACAAATGTGTTATTTTCTATCTGCTTTTAACAGATTTTTATTTTTCTTCAGCAAACTTTATCTACTATTAACGTAGCATCTCCAAGGAGAATAACCTGTGATTGCTCAGAAATGTAGCAATAGCTCTCCGCTGCGAGAACCCCATTAAGAACAAGGGGCTTTTACCTGCCTGCTCCAGGGCCAGGTTCAGGACTCATTCCGGAACTCCACTCCTCACAGAAAAGCAGGACACAGGCAAGGAAGCCAACAGCTGGCTAACAGATGCCCAAGGGTGAGCTCCTGCATCCTCAAGAGCTGCTCTGGGCGTATCAAAATCTTAGAAACTGAGCCCGCAAGAGAGGGGGGCTGGAAATGTGTCGTTGCAGAAGATGATCGCACGACTGAGTTTGCCCACAGGGCTGTTCCCGCACAACCTGCGGGCTGTCACAGCGGTAGTGACAGACACCTTGAGAATGCCCTTCTCTGCCCTAAAAGCTGCGGACGGGGGTGCCTGAAAGCAGGATGGACTTGGGAGTTCGTTCCAGCCTACAAAGGAGGCGTGAGGCCTTGCAGTCCCCCAGCTACCTGGATTCCTCCCGACTCCTCCCACTGACCTCCGCTGAGACACCAACGTCGGGGCTAAGCTGCGCGCTTCACGTGCGCGGGCAATCCTGCGCTCGGCTCACCCCAGCGAGCCGGGATTATCTTCTGAATCCAGAGCATCCGAAACGCCCTTTCTAGGGGGCATTTAAGTCCTCCTCTGAATGCTGTTTGGATTTCATCCATTGGTCCCATTTCCTAGATTCAAGGGCCAGGTTCTGTCACCCTTATTCAAGTGAATCGTAACTCCCTGTTGGCTCTGAACCGAGGGGGGGCTTCCCTGCAGACCCCGGTTTATTTAAGGTGGAGCAGAGAGGCAGCATCTCATCCGAGGTACACAGTACCACCTTCAGTTTAAGAACTGCATCCAGCCTACGCTACTCCCCTCGAAAGCCTGAAACCTCCCCCTAACTGAACCGTCTTCCACAGTTCCTGCACATTACTGGAGTTACCATCACCTGTCTTCTAGCCCAAAAAAAGCACCAAAAGATAACATTTTGAAGATTTCTGTTCCTATCCCAGACCAGGAAAGATAACTGTAGTTTAATTGTCTATAAAAGGCTTTGTATTGTCAAAGCACGGCACCAACAAGAGCGAGGCCTCAGTACACCCCTGTGAGGTAGGTATCCTGCTCCCCATGCTCAGAGATGGGGAAACTGAGGCACAGAGTGATTAAATCAAAGGCCATGCAGCAGATCAGAGACCCAGCAGAGATCAGCGCATTGGAGGTTCTGGCTGTTTTGACCCATGCTCCACCCACATGACAGCACTGCCTCACAACACAAGCACCCAGAAAGCACGACAGTCCGACAGGAGTCCCACCAACTTTACAATGGCTTATTCACACTACGAGCAAGCACCCGTGGGGCAGGACAAAGAGGTGGCGGATGCGGGGTGGTCAGGATGTTGTCAGGGAAGTCATCTTCAGTGAGGTGTTGATAGCCAGGCTGCAGACATGTCTCCTACACCAGCGATGTTCCTGAGACAGGCAAGTGCTGGGGTTAGTAGCAGAACTTCCTGCAGTCACAACATCAGAGGAGCTCCCCAAAAGCAGCAAATCTCTGACTTCTTTTGACCCTATCAGGCCTCTCTGTGTTGAGCAGAACTTAAGCCAAAGTGGTTCTGCTCCCACAGCATTTCACAAGCCAAGCTGATCACTAGTGAATGCCATCAAAACATTAAGACCTGTACAACGCAGCTGGTGACCTGCCCTCCAGCACACTCCAAACCTTCTTGCAGCTTGGGCAGGCGCTTGCTGGGCAAGCAAAGGGTTTCAGCCAGTCCAAGCCCACCAACACTGAATACTGTCCTTGCCCCTCTCTTCCCATTCAGTCCCATCTTACCAAGCCTGACCACAGTTTGTTCATCTTGAGTGAGCGTGTGCCAGTCTACCCCTTCTAAGGTGACGTCTGACACCTCCTCTAGAGAGGCAAGGCCTTCGGTTGGGTGACACTTAGCTTGATAAGCTAATCATAAGCTGACCCAGCTGTGTTCAGTCACGTAACATCATATACTCAAGCAGCCTGGCAGAATTTGTTGCAGCCATCAGACTTCTGCTCCCTGACACCCAAACCTAACCAACCCACCCACCCATCTACTTCAATGGCCCACCTTTAAAAGCTGCCTTTGACTTCTCTCATGTTCAGAGTGCCAAAGCAAGTGCTCCACCCACTGCATGGGGAAATCAACTCGTATGTGGACTGCATCAAAAAGCGTAATTTCTTTTCTTAAAAAAAATGTTTGATCTTATCAGTACAGCTGCCTCAGAGGGACCAGGCCTGTGGAGTCTCACAGCTAGCAACTCGATGCAAACTGACAATGTTTGTTCAGCCACTGAACATACACTTACCAAGTAAACACTGACATTTAACAACTTGATTTGGAACAGAGCATCATTTTGTTGCATTAAGGTGCATCTTTAATTGGAGGTAACAAGCTAGTAGCCCAATGTTATAAACGTATATAATAGTGTCCTACAGAAATACTGGATTTGTCAACCCAACTTCAGCCATAAATCCACCTTTCCTGTAGCATCTTCTCTGCTCTATTTCATTGTTCCTCATTTAGTATCTTCATATGTTTGTTTGTGAGGAAGTCAAGAAAGGGAATATTACAGATGGCTTTGTGAATATTCATCACTGTGATCTCCCTTGGAGTCCTGCAGGGAATGCATCAGAGATGCTATTATAATACACAAAAAGACACGTGTCCATAAAGCAGCAAGTCAATAAATTTACTAGAGGAGAGGAGAAAAAAATTATTTACAACAAAACCAAACCAAAACCAAACAACTTCCCACACCCCCCCAAAAAAAAAGGTAAAAGAGCAGGTGTCAGAGCAACACAGGAAGAACACTGAAATCTGAAATGTCACAGATTTCAGATGACTGAAATAAATGTCAAAGACACTCTCGGATGACTGGGGGAAACATCATGGGCACTGGGACAGGACAGTCAAGTGCCAAAACAGTAATTCTTGAAGTTCTCTAGCACAGACTATGTGTACATATTTCTATATATAACATATATGCATGTGAGGCCAGCAGGTCGAGGGAGGGGATTCTGCCCCTCTGCTCTGCTGAGACATCACTTGGAGCCCTGCATGAAGCTCTGGGGCCCCCAACACAGGAAATACATGGACCTGTTGGAGCGAATCCAGAAGAGGCCACAGAGATAATCAGAGGGCTGGAGCACCTCTCCCATGGGGACAGGCTGGGAGAGCTGGGATTAAGCTTGGAGAAGAGAAGGCTCCGGGGAGAACTTACTGTGGCCTTTCAGTACTTAAAGGGGCTTATAAGAAAGATGGGGACAGGCTTTTTAGCAGGGCTTGTTGTGACAGGACAAGGCGTAATGGTTTTAAACTGAAAGAGGAGGGATTCAGACCAGCTATAAGGAAGAAAATTTTTACAAGGATGGTGAAACACTGGCACAGGTTGCCCACAGAGGTGGCAGGTGCCCCATCCCCAGAAACGTTCAAGGCCAGGCTGGATGAGGCTTTGAGCAACCTGATCCAGTTGAAGATGTTCCTGCCCATGGCAGGGGGCTTGGAACTAGGTGACCTGTAAAGGTCCCTTCCAACCCAAACCATTCTGTGATTCTATGTTTAATATACAGTATATAAATATTTATATATTGCATACAAGTAAATATTTAAACTAGGTATTTTTCTCATAGTTTTGTTTCTGCACCACCCCACCACCACCCCCCAAGTTTCAAACTATCCCAAATTGCGGTGCTGAACAGCAATCAAAATGTGGCCTAATCGTTACCATAAAAATCAATCAATCTTTCTACTCAATCTGAGCTAGAAAGACTATATCAGTAAAATAAAGAAGACATTATTTAGGTTGTTTTAAATTCTGTCTGGCCATGGGTAAGTTGTCTCCATGGTAACCTGAGATGGACAAGAGTGAAAAAGTTCTTCCAACGTGGCTCTGTAGAAACAGGTCATCTGCCTTTGAGCATGGCAACACCAGAGTCCTGCCTCGGTTTTTAATGTTGTCGATGCTACCACTCCTTTGCCACTATGAAGCTAAGAGATGACAAAACCCCTCCTAAGGCTTGGATCTTCCCACAGTATAGTTCATAAATTCCCTGACTCACACGGTCTGAGCTAATCTGAATGAATTCCTCAAGCAGTTGAGCCCTCAGTGCTGGCACAGGGGGGCGTAAGAGGAAACAAGCTGCTGTACCTGTTGTGAGGAGCCGTCTGGTATGCCACAGCCAGTGCTTGCCGCAGGATATCACTCATAAGCTGCTCAGTGGCCTGTGACAAAAGGCAACATTAGGAGACAGCACTAGGAAAAGAGGAAAGGAACATGCTATCTGCTTGAGCATCAGCGTGAGCAGCTGAAACTCTGGCTCACTACAACCCTGTAGTCCATGCCCAAGTGGTACTACTGGCACAGTGACAAGAACTGAGTATAACAGAAAGGAAGAGACCTATAGATGCAGAGAGCTCCACTGCAACTGCCCGGTCTGGTTTCTCTCTGGACCTGCACAGCAGGGTGGATCCAGTGTTCCAGAGCCTGTGCTTCAAAGAGCATTTTAGGGCCCTGCCTCTGACACACCAAAGCTCGTTATGTACGTGGCAGATTCCAGATATTCTCCTGGGAGCTGCTATATGCTTGTTAGCCATTCCCTGTGGTCACCAGGCTTATGTCAAGATGCTTTCCCAAAAACCACCCAGCCTGGACAACAAGCAGATGGCAGCCGTATGCCCTACACACTTGGCTTAATCAAGGTTCAATCAAAAGCTAATTAAGGCTCTTGGCTTTCTGTACCTGGATCAAGACTAGAGCAGAGGTTTCTGGGACGTTCAGTGGGGAAAGCTGGCAGAGCTCTAAAATTATAATGGAGCAATCTGATGGTTACAATCTGTGTCCACAAATGGATGTATCTGTGTCTGAGTTCAACTATGGTAAGTAACTGTACAGCAGAACTGTGCATGCATGTGCATGTATAACCTGGAATTAATTAGCTTTTGTAAAACTGATCTTCTGATAAGCAGCAGTCTTTATAAACAACCCCGAGGCTTATCTTTGGCTTGAAACACAGCAGAGCACAGCTAAAAATAGCCTGTGTTAGCCTTCAGTCCAAACCCCAGAACTTCAATTCCATGCTGTTCAAAGCTTTGGTAAGAAACAGCCTCTGGTTTTCCAAAATTGATTATGATAGATAAGTGGTTTCTCATACAAGGCAGAATTGCTGCTGTCTGCAGGAATTCAGCAGTCTCCCAGCAGAGACAACCTAGGCAAAGAGGAACTGAACAGTATTTAGGAAAAAATGGCTAACCTCTTATAAAATAACCAAGTCCTACAGAACTCTGGCAGTCCCCCTCCGCCTAGTTCTGAAGGGTAGGGCAAAGCAAGGGGTGCTTTCAGAATTACAGAATGAGTCAGTATGTTGCTCGAGGCAATAATCTGCCAATCCCTATTCTGTGTCCAAGCCAACAAATCAGTTAGAAAGCTGGAAACACACACAGAAGGATCAGACTTTGGTCAGCTATGCATCATTCTATACATGCACACAGATACACATCAGAGTCCACATCGCCTGATTTGACAAATGCATGTTAATAAGGATATTCAAGGTTTTTTTCTACGTTACTGTGTTGAGTTACAGAAAAGTTCTTAATGTGAAGTAATTTCTTACCTTTAAAATCATATCTTCTATTACTGATGCATAAACATTCTTTTGTACCTCAGCAGGCTGAAAAGAAATCCCTATCTACAAAATACGGGAGAGAGAGGGGAAAAATTACTACATCAAATAACACAACCCATGTTTTGCTGCAGATGAGAAGAGAATGAGGTAACAGAAACAATCTGTTACAAAGAGCAGTTAAAAAACAAGCAAGCACACTGCACAACTTTCAAGGAGTGCAGTCTCAGGCTACATTTTAAAAAGGAATCTGGAAAAAATGAAGCTTGACTATTAGAACAGCCTGCAGAAATGCCTCTAACACACAGAAGAAACAAAAGCACGTTTTCATTTTTTTTTCAGGAAGTCCACACAAAACCCAGGCTGCATTGGGTATCTTTGGGCTGAAAATGGAAGCTCCATTTTAAAACTATCCATCTATTCCTAATCTTTCCTGCACTTAACTACAGCAACTGAAACCACTTCAAACAGGAGTTCTGGCACAAAAGTTCTCCATCAAGAGAGTGTTCCACCCCCAGTGACGCTCTCATCATACCTGTGCCCTCGCCACACGTGGCAAGAGACCAGATACACTGCAGAACCAAAGTTTTGTCCCTTTGTCGTTTGAGGTGGAAACAGACACCCTTTCTCTCTCCCACAGCTGCCGCATGCAAACGCCTCCCCTGCTCCGGCCTCTGCTGGTACAATGGTAAACACTCTATCCGTCTCCTCTCTTTCCTTCCTGCTGCTGGGAGACAAGAGCCACCTCTCTTTCTCTCCCCTAATCTGGACAGGGGGAAGAAGCCCAAGCAGTAGAGAAGTTTGCTGTGGTCTAAGCTTTACCACAGCTTCTTTTCAGAAGCTGCTATTAAACAGCAGTGCTCCAAGCAACGAGCCCAAACATTTCATGTGATGGGACAGGAAGGATTCAGTGCCAATGCTCCTCTTCCCCCGTTTCCCCTTGCTTTGAGCCTTCCAGAATGATTTTTGTAGTGATAAGCCCTGCAACACAGACACTCTGAAATGACCTCCTGGCCTGCAGGCTTCACCTACCCCTGCCAGCACTGGCCAGCTGAGTGTCATGAGTCAGAAGGTCCAGTTTTTCCAGGGCACTTACAGAAATCATCCAGAGGCCCATACAGATGAAAGGCAGGCAACTAAATAAATGTAAGACCAAAACTAGCTTAACAGGAGTTCTTATTGAGGCTTTGAGCAACCTGGTCTAGTGGAGGGTATCCCTGCCCAGGGCAGGGGGGTTGGAACGAGATGATCCTTAAGGTCCCTTCCAACCTAAGCCATTCTGAGTCACTCATTACCTTCTCTGCAGCATCCCTCACAAACTCTGAGGCAGGCAAGGAAGCCAAGTAGAACTTCATTTCCTCTTGTTTCTCCTCCTGTTCTTTCTTAATGTTTATTTTTAATGGCTCACTAAAGTTGAGAATGTCTACTTCCTCTTCGTGTTCTGGTTCTCGTTTCAGAAACTGCTGTAGTTCCTCTAGTTTTCGGCACAGCTCCTCACCACTGCTGTAAGATGAAGGGCATTCTGAAAAAGAAGCAATCAATTAAACACATGATAGGTTATGAAAAGCTGTTTATAAACAGATGCACACTCAAAATATGCTAAGAAATTAAGGTAATTGGGAGTTATTTTTGTAGTTCCTACCAAACATAAGGACGAGCAGAAACGCAAACAGCCATTGAAAGCCTAATTATATCTTGGTCCTCTCCCTCATCTGCCCCTACACCACCCTAGAAGGCTGCATTTCAAACAAAACCAGGCTAATATGAGTCTCCTAAACACTCTCGCAGAAGCTTTTTGACAACTGACAAAGCAGTCTGGATGTTCTTCAACTTGCTTGGAGCAATGGTGTTTTTACTGTGTGTGACAAGTATCAGCATCCTGTTTAAGAAAAATCAGAAGAGAGATTCGCAGTGGAATTTCAAAAGGGTAACCTCTTCTCTTCATGCTCAACACGAGCCAGTAAAACCTTCAGCGCAAGTTAGACAATAAACAGATGTTTTTCTTCAAAGACAAGCACAAATCTAGTTATTTAGATATAAATATTACAAGGTGGATGAAGGCTTCCTCTCCACCTTCAACAACTGCAATGCAGGGCCAGACTTAGCAAGGCATAATCAAATCCATACACTCCTGTGGATAACCTTAAACCCCTATATGATCAGAACAGAAGAACATTCAGCTCTGGGAAAGGGATTATCTGAAGGTCAAAAGGAGGAGCTTAACTGTGAAGAACAGATGAAATTAAAGATGTATGTTTAATACATACTAAAATGGACCGTGGAGATCCAAGAGCTGTGCCTAGTACAATAATGTAGCAGCTGTAATAACACAACGTGAAGCTTCACACGGGCCAATTCCCTTCACTTTTGAAGGTAAATTAACCCTCACTGAGCTCCATGCTGCCACTTTTGAGTTATTTTTGTATCTGAACTCATTCACACTGTTTGCACTGTAAGTCTTTTAACAGAGGTTAAGCTTACACAAGGGTAGAACTGTCATTACTCCCTACACTTTGTTTGTGTGCCTATTTATAAACGATTACACTCTGGGGGCAAGAATCATCGCCCCTAAGATTTATCTACGCTGGGCCTCCAAAGGCCCCAAAGCACAATAAAACCCAAAAGAGGCCCCAGAGAACATCAGGACTGGTAGGGACGCAGGGCAGCCTCACTTTTAGGCATGCCCTTAAGATCTCCAACTTCTTTCATTCTAGAGTGAATCAAGTCAAAACCCAAAGTAAGAGTCCCCTTCTCCTAAAGGAGCAGCACATGTGCCTGCACAACCAGAGTTTTGAGACATTTAACAAACAGTGTCTTTGGCAAAAAAGGAGCTTTCTGTGCCTCCATACTCACCTGGCTCACTGTCTATCTGTGTCAGCACGTCTTCAATGGAGTCCTCATCGGTCCGCAAGGTCTCCGGGTCAGGTGGAGTGTAGCCATGGCATCGACACCAGTGCACCACGTGCTTTGTTTTCAGGGGTGTGATATTGTGAAACCTGGGATGCTTCTCTATGATTTCTTGCAGAATCTTTCTCACTGTCATTGCTCGTTGCCACTGTGACAAACCAAAGGGAAAGCTCACCACATTGGCTAAAACGTTCAAGGCTACACTATGGCCCAGGACAATAATCCAGGTTGCAAGGAAAACAAAAGGAATGTGCTTTTCTCAGGAGTCAGAATGACAAGGAAAAACAAATGTGGAAGATGGTCCTAATCCTGATATTAGGCAGCTGTAGGCAGCTCATTTAAACTCTGCTTTCTCATCCAAACAAAACCTCAAGAAAAAAGGACACACATTTATAGAGGCCCAGGGGAACACATAACAACCACAATACAAAAAGGTCCAGAGTTACTGAAATATTTATCTTCAGTGAACTGACAATGTATTTCAGCACTAGCATTGCCTCCGTCAGATCCCTCAAGTCTCTTCCTACAGAAAGCAGACACAATCCCATGAAAAGATAGACAAAGTAGGTTGGGTAAAATTCCCATGACCGTAATATGCCGCAGAGGAGTGATGAGGATAAAGTGCTAACAGGACAGTTCACAAAAATTCTGATCTTGAAAATGCTTCTAGAACATCTCACTTTGAACCAACTGAAACAAGACCTTTACAGTCCCTTCTGCTTCAGAAAGTCTCTGAACAAGAAACTGGATAAACTACCTGGACACAAATCAGTGTGTCTTGCAGTATGGAATGCTTATATTTAAAATGCAACAGAAATGCTTCAGGAAACAAAACCACCAACAGTAAGGAAGGTTCCGTAATCCAGAAATCCTTCTTGTGTCCCTAATGACTGCTTATGAAACACAGGAGAGGATTACCTCGGCTGCCCTTCTCTTCCCAATATTCCAGCTGTAATACTGTTCCACTGAACTGGCACAAAAAGAACTTGCATCTTCACCTAGAAAACACAAAGCCAAAAGCAGTACTAAATTTTAATACAAGATAAATTTGCGGTTTGATGTTATTTAGTGGAGAAGAGGGAAATGTGTATCATGCTCACAGGATCAAGGACTGTAACTCTTACAGATGCTGTGCTCTCTGAGCACAGCACAGGTATGTGCAGCAGACACTCTGGCTTTTGAATGCTAAATCAGCATCCCTCTTGGTCAGGATTTACAGACTTCTGTGGCTATGGGCTGTTTTAAGCCTCTCCCACCCCCCAAACTATAATGACATAGTAATTATGTAAGTCTGTCTAAATGGCCAAAGTCTCTTCCTCTGGAAAACATTTTTTTCTGCCAACAAATTGCAATATAACAATGAAACAGTGAAAAGGTTTGCTGGTGTAAACACGAGGAGGGGATATGAATCCTAAGCAACAGATCCATGAATGCTGCTGTAGGCCGGAGCGCTTTACTGTGCCACACACTCCTACTTTGCTCTGATCCTGGGAGGGACTGCACTACCCAGCCTCCAGGACTTCTTCAAAGTTACCAGAAAAAGCTGATACATTTTCAGCTACCTACATGAGTAAGAGGTATGCAACTACGAAGTACCATAAAAGAACAGAACGTTTCTCTGCAAACTACCATCTTTTGTTAAAAAAAAAAAAAAA